>NW_006921727.1:1439429-1441713 GCF_000298275.1 Orycteropus afer afer
GGTGGTCTACTTCCATAAAGACTAACAGCCTTGGAAACCCTGTGGGAGTGCAATTAGTTAGAATCGACTCAGCAGTTGGTTTGATTTTTTCTGTTTTACTGAAAGTGGAAGTTCTAATATGTATGATATCCAGTGTCCATATTCTAGGACAAAATAGAGTCCTAAGTTTTCAATAGATGTTGACTAAGCAAGATGAATTAGACCTGGTGGTGCAAGAGTTAAGCACTTGGCTGTTAGCCAAAAGGTTGGTTATTTGAACTCACCCAGCGACTCCATAGGAGAAAAATCTAGTGAACTGCCCCCATAAAGATTATAGCCTAGAAAACCATAGGAGGCAGTTCTACTCTGTCACATAGGGTCACCATGAGTTGAAACAACTCAACAACATCTAACAACAATAGACCAGATGAAAGAGAGGAATAAGCTTTACTCAATACCAGGTTTTGATTACCTGAAATACAAGTGCTTCATGATTTTACACTCTACTTCAAGTTTTAGTTACATATTTCTTGTTTTGCTCAAATAAGGGAGGAAAAAAATATCTTCTGGGAAAACTCCAAAACTAAACCCAATTGTTTCTTCATATCACCAAATTAACAAAAGATTGATAGCAAAAGTTTCTACATGATTTAACTTGCATTATAGATCTGATGTTTGGAAAAATGTTAGTTCAGGCACTATTTCTTCATTAGGAGATGCATATATATGCTTTATTGGTCCCTAGTTTCTCAGTTTTAATTCTGTAATCTCCAGAATTTACAATAGCATGCATTTTTGAGAGTTGTAAATTTGAGCACCCTTTGCTCTCAACACAAAGTCATTCTAAACAGACATAAATACTCAGCAGATGAATTGTGTGTTACAAGGAAGTGACTATTTATCAACACCTCTCAATAATCAGGAAAAGAAATAATGGAGAACTATTTTGAAGTAATTACTCTATTGAGGAATATCATAAAAGTAAACTGGTTTGCTTATAGTGTTCATCACATTCTGAGAGAAATAACCCAGCATTCTGGAAGGGATAGTCAATTTCTGAATTTGCTCACTTGGGGCACTGAAGTATTATCTATCTCTGTCAATTAAATTCTATCCAGTCTCTGTATATAAACAAGAATTATTTAAATAAGAATTGTATTAAGAATAACATAATGATCTGGGGCAATAGATTGAAACCACTTGCTTTATGAGAACAAAATATTTAAATATTTTAATCTAATATAGAAAATAATATGCAACTCCTGTAAAAGATTCCAATAAGCATTTTAAATTTTACCTCCTCAGAGAGCTAGGGAAACCCTGAATGAGAGCTAAGGGATGGCAACAATGTGGTATATGTCTCGCAAATCCTCCCTTCTCAACTATGGTGTTGTTGTTGTTGTTATGTGCCGTTGAGTCAGCCCCCACTCATAGCGACCCCTCCTTGGGTTTCCGAGGCAGTATCACTACGGAAGTAGGATTGCCCAACCTTCCTTGACTGTGGTAGATACGGCAAATACATCCTTACGACTCTTTTGCTGCTGAGTTGACTCATAAGATTAGAATTGGCTTCAACCAACAGCTGTCAGCGAGAATTACCACATATCCAGCCATTCAGTAAGGTATGTTAAGCTAAGTATTCTGTTAGTCACTAGAGACAAAACAATGAATAAAAGAGTGGTGTTCAATGTTGTGAAACACAATGTGCATGGACTGCTATATGGAAAATGATTTTGGTCTGTAAACTTTCACCCAAGTCACAATAAAAATGTTTTTTAAAATGGCTAGTTTTATAGGACTAACCAACTTGTGGAATACACAGTTATAAAAACAGCTAGCTAATTATGATAGACTGTTTCAAGAATGGCAATAGAATTAATACAGGCTATCATGGATATAAAGAAAAGAGATTTGAGCCATGTATAAATGAATGAGAAAATGAGGCTCCTTTAACCATGAGTATAAAGAAAAGAGATCTTATTCATGTGTGAATGAATGGAAAAGTGAGGCTACTGTAGATAGGGATTAATGCCCACATAACAGGCCAGAAGGTGAATATAGGGTCTGAGAGGAAGAGAGCACTTCTTTTACTGACCTGATGCATTCAAAGAACTGAACAGTAAATTAGAAACTACAGAATGAAGACAGGTTACCTTCAAAGATGCATCTGGAAACCAATACGTTAGAAATTTGTAGGATGTTTTAAGAAATTAGACTTTATCTAAAAGTAGCAGAAAGCCATTGTAGGATTTTGAATATACTAAAAATTCTATTTCAATTTATTTTATGTATATTCATATATTTT
>NW_006921727.1:1443037-1452029 GCF_000298275.1 Orycteropus afer afer
TTCTACATGGTATTATAGAAAAAAATCTTAGGCTAGGATGCTCCCATTAATGGAAGAACTTTATAAGACATCTAAACCCTAGGTAAAAGAAATTTATCTTTTCCATGCCTCTTAAGTTGAAAATAATAATAATAAGACAAAATAAAAAATTTTGTTGCTGTAATAAAACCAGCTCTACCTCCTATCACTGTAGCAATCCTCAAAAGAATAATGGGAGCATAACCAATGGGATATGGAAAGAGTAAACTTACCAATAAAACTTTCACCTTTAATTCAGAGATATATAATCCTAGAGTGTAATTTTATCTTTTGTATGCTCTCTCCATTTTGGATCATTGATACCTGACCATTAGCACTGTCCAGATGGATCAGACTGTGTCCTTACTTATATCCTACATCCATTAATGAGACAATATAACTGCACAAATTCTACAGATTAGATACAGCAGTTGTTCTAACATTTTAGCAAAAATAAAATCACCTCAGGAGCTTATTAAAAATTAAAGTTTCCAAGTCATAAATCTAGACTTTTTAATGTAAGAGGTCATGTCAGGTCCTAGGGATTTATATTTTTTAAGCAGCACCCTAGTAGATTCTGACAGAGGTGGTCCACAAGCTACATTTTGAAAACCGTGAAGTAGGGGAATGTTCAAAGCCAAATATCACAAAACAAAAGCGATTCAGATTATTGAGCTATGACCTGGTTTAATTGATAAGGAAATATAAAGGGTCAATGGTTAAAACCTGCCAGCTGCTCCACAGGGAAAAAAGACCTGGCAACCTTCTCCAGTAAAGATTTGCACTAGGAAACTCTATAGGGGAAGTTTTGCATAGCGCCTAAGGCACTTGACTGCTAACCAGAAGGCTGGCAGTTTAAACCCACCAGCCACTCCTCAGAAGGAAGGTTGAGCAGTCTACCTCTTGTAGTGATACTGCCTCGGAAACCCAGGGAGGGGTCGCTATGAGTCGGGTCCAATTCAACGGGACATAACAGCAACAACAACATGGGATCAGTATGAGTTGTAATCAACTTGATGGCACACAAGAACGACTAACGTTTAAGTCCCTGGGTGGACTATTCACCTAAAAGTTTGGTAGTTGGAACCCATCCAGTGATAGTGTAGAAGAAAAGTCTGTCAACCTCAGCTTTACCACTTTCTGGCTTGGACACATTAACAAACCTTCCTGCTATGCCTTATCTAAAAACTAAGGGAAATTCTTCAAAGGGTATATGGATGCTCTCTGTTGAACAGTTTGCATGTGTTTATTGTCCAGACTGTTGCATCTATTGTTTCCTTTACCTAGGCTGTCTTTCTCAACCTTTCACTTAACCATTTCCTTCTCATGAATCAGATCTCAGTTGGAACTCAGTTCCTTAATGATGTCTTTTCTCAACGGCCTGTATGTTTCCTTCATAACTTTTACCATGAACAATTGTCATACCTGTTCTGTTCACTATTCTTTCCCTAACATCAACAACAGTGTCTACAAACAGGAGTTAAATTTAATGTAAAGCCCTATTTGGAAAAGAGTTTTAATAAATAAATAAATAAATAGAGGTATCTGTGGATCTCATTTAATCTCAGGAAACAGTGCCAGCCATTACTAATCAATAGAACAAGAAACAAAATATTGAGAACACAATGTTGATATTGTTCATAGCTGTAACTGTATCCAGCCTAAAAACATGGACAGAGAAGATACAAATCAACTCCAGATTTTTTTTAATATTTCTCAAGAAGGGGAGAAAGAGGGAAAAATAACACAACAAGGGCAAAGTGAGCTTCAACATTTTGTTTTATTTCTTTAAGAAACAGTCTCTTAAACAATATTTTGAAGGAAAGAAATTAGTATAAAATAAGGTTACATCTAAATTATCCACTAAAACTGGATGGAAAAACTCTTCCTTAAATCCTTGTTCCCTTATACCTATCTTTGACTTCCTCAATCACATACATTTCAGATGCCTAAGATCATTTATGGGAGTTCTGGTAGCATAGTGCCTAAAGTACTTGACTGCTAACCAGAAGGCTGGCAACTCAAACCCACCAGCCCCTCCTCAGAAGGAAGACTAGGCAATCTACTTCTTTAGTGATACTACCTCAGAAGCCCAAGGAGGGGTCACTATGAGTCGGGTCCGACTCCACGGCACATAACAACAGTAACAAGAATAAAATAATTATTTTATATTTTATAAATTGAATATTTACTGCCTTAAAAAGAACTAGAGGTTTTTCACTTGTTAAAATATATTAAAATATTGCAGCTAAAATAAACATCTATAAAAGAAAACAATACTGGGAAAATTTTAGAGGAAAGAAAGAAAAAGGAAACAGTTACTAAGTGTTGTTTAAGTACTAAATTTACTACAGGAAATATTACAGATTTTCCCCAAACCTTTTGGGGTTAAGAGAAGTAAGTCACTGTGAAATACCTAAAGAAGTATATATATTTTTTGAGCTAATAATCAGATCACTGGGAATTTTTCCTAGAAAAATTGCTACAGGAAATAGTAATAAGCACTGTTAAAGGAAGACAGGAATGTGTGGTATAATCATTAACAGTTACTTTATTCACTTTGTGAGCCTAGAAACACTATTTTACTGCCTTTCTATACTTATCAGGTCCTCAAGGAGGGGATTATAGTAACCAAACCCACAGGAAATGATTGTGTATGACAAAATGTTAATTTGGTAATTTACAAAAGGAGGCACACATCTCCAGTGACTTGGTCATTTCCATTGTCTCTTGTCAAAATCATCTGGTGACTATGGAAAAATAGCAAAATAAGTTACGTAACATTGAAGTATATTTCATCTTGATTCTGACTCAGAGAGATCATATAGGACAGAATGAAACTGCCCCCATAGGATCTTCTAGGTTGTTATCTTCATGGGAGCAGATCATCACATCTTTTCTCTTGTGAAATGGCTGCTGGGTTCAAATCTCCAACCTTTCAGTTAGCAGCTGAATGGTTACTCATTGCACCACCAGGGCTCTTTGTATTTCATCTAAACCCCTGCCTTTGAGTGGACCTGACCCATAGCAACCCCTCCTTGGCTTTCCAAGGCGGTATCACTAGGGAAGTAGATTGCCCAACCTTTCTTCCGAGAAGTGGCTGGTGGGTTTGAACTGCTAGCCTTCTAGTTAGCAGTCAAATGCCTTAGGCACTATGCCACCAGAGCTCCTCTATGCCACCAGACCCTGGTAAAACTACATGAGTTTTCTGGCTCCAACCAAATGTACTTATCCAGACACGGAGGCCTCCATTCACTGATGACAGTCTCACAGTCTCTCAGGAACAGCACAGAGTTAACATTCCCACCTTCTTAGTGGTGGAGCTCCCAGTTCTCTCTTTAGGCACTCCCTCTTCCCATCATCTTAGACTATTATACCAAATTTGAATAGCTTCTTAAGTATACCTAACATCTTTCTTTCACCTTCCCCTCCCCCCATCCATCTATGGCCTGCTGTCCTATTCATTTGCTTCAAGGTGCTTTCCCTGCCTAACATTCTTATTTTAACAATGAAAAGGTCTTTTCAGAAGCAGATAGCAAAATGTCCTTTCTGAGTTGGAACTAATATGAAGAACAATAGAGTTGCATCTTGTTTATCACAGTAGATATTATCTTAGCAACTTGAATATGAAATAGTAACTGAAATTCATATTGTTAGTTGTATGTTATTTTTAGAGATTAGCCTTGTGAGTCAAGTCTCTGGGTTTTGAGATGGGGGAAGGGGAGCATATTAAAAATGTAATGGTTTTAATCTGTGGCAGTTGCCAATCAAAATCTAGAACTCCACATAGACAGACTTGGGCATATCAGCACCCTAATTACAGAAAGTCTGGCTCATCACAAATGTTTTAACACTTGATTTATTTCCTGTTCAATTTGTTCAATAGAGCCAAAGTTAATTGGTTTTCCAAATGAGAGTTAAAAATATAAAGGTCTAGCTTCATTAAGTGGAGGCTATACTTATTATGCACCAGTGACTTGTAAGTCTATGTAAAGGTTATAGGGTGAGATTTCAGGGCATTGTATATAAAACCACAACTTTGACTTGGTACTAATATGGGTAATAACCAATAAATATCCAAAGCCACAGTTGCTGGCAAAAGAAAAAGAAATTTGATGAATTGAAAATCTCTTCCAAACCACAAGTATTTTGAAAGGCCACTTCCAAATATGACATTTTATTTTTCAAATATACTTTTTTTTTTTTTTTTTTTAGGAAGAGGTGTTTAGATCTGTATTATAGGTTAAAAAAATCTGTGCATGAGTGGATATCTAGCACACACGGTGAGTTTTCTAATATAGTGCTTAGCATTTCTATAATTCTTATTCTTCTTTGGTACAGCAATGCATTCAATATGATATTTTCACATCATAAGAGACAAATGGAGGACTAAACAAAGAAAGCTAATGTGTATTGGGATAGTTCTGGACTCCTACACAGGCACAAGAATCTCATAAAGCAGTGATTTTCTTCTTATCATTTTTCAAAATGAGCACTGTTTATTTTTTAACTAGATAACTATCATCAGTAATGCTGTTTTTTATTACTTTTAAATGTATTTCTTGAGAAAGATCATCATCACTTTATAGCACAGTCATCATTTAGGGTGCAACATTTACATTCTTTGTAGAAAACAAAAGAAAATTGTTTTTCAGAAAAGCTGCATATTATCCACATGAATAAATACTGATCTCATATCTCTGTGCCTCTACTTAATGTTTCAGCCACCACTATGGTCCTTGTTTCTGAAGGCAGTGACAGAAATATCATGAGATGAATTGTCTTAAATAAAAGCACCACAGTGGAAATCTACTAACTTCTAGTTACTGTATCAACTATAGAAAATATATAGTTTAAATTAGGAAAAAGAAAAGAAAAAACAGACTAAAGAGGAATATTTTGCACACAAAAATATTAGTATAAAAAAATCACATGAGAGTGTTCTGAGTGTCACCTTTTATGAAAATAGTGAGTTTATTTTGTTTCATTATATAATATCATAGGAGCTCTGGTAGCATAGTGCCTAAGGCACTTGACTGCTAACAAGAAGACTGGCGGTTCAAACCCACCAGCCAGTCCTCAGAAGGAAGGTTGGGCAATCCTACTTCCGTAGTGATACTGCCTTGGAAACCCAAGGAGGGGTCGCTATGAGTCGGGGCCGACTCGAGGGCAAATAACAACAACAAATATAATATCATGGCATTCCACTTTAATAGATTTATTTTTTAAGAGTAAACTAACTTTTCTTTGGTGAGTTGGATCGTAAAACTAGGTAACTCTTTTGTGGAAGTATTTTGTAAATCATAATCATTATATATAATTATTAAACTTAAATTCATTTGTTGTTTTGGCAAATGATAATAAGTCTGACAGAAATGTTATTCCATCTCTAAACCAGTGCATCTTTTGACTTGGGGAGTGAAATTTGATTCACTAGAAGCATTTGACTGCTAACCAGAAGGCTGGCAATTCAAACCCCCCAGCCACTCCTTGGAAGGAAGATTGGGCAATCTGTTTCTGTGGTGATACCACCTCAGAAACCCAAGGAGAGGTCACTGTGAGTCAGATCCAACATGACAGCATTGAGTTAAGAATTTTTGATACTCATGAGAGCTCTTTTCGCTAAGCAGTATGGCACAAGTAGTTTGTGATCAGCTGCTAACCTGATGTTTGGCAGTATACATCCATCCAGCAGCTCCATGGAAGAAAGGCCTGGTGAACTGCTTCTGTAAAGATTACAGCCAAGAAAACCCTTTGGAGCAGTTCTAGTCTATAACATATGAGGTTGCCACAAGTAGAAGCTAATTCCATGGCCACTAAAAACAACACTGTTGAAAATCCTTCGTAAAATAAAATATAGGCCATGTTTTCACCAGTCCTCTAATGATAACAAGATCATGGAACTGGACACCTTGTGGACCAGTTACTTTCTCTTAGATCCATGGCTGTTGATTTAGGGATAATCTCAGTCAAATTCTTGGGAACTGCAGAATAAGTCACCAGGTAAACATATAAATAAATCAGCAAGAACCCACAACAGTTGTTAAACTATAAATTAAAGAATATGCCTAGCTACTTAGGGGAAAGTAATGGCATTTGGAGGGAAACAATATGACTTTCTTTGTATTATTTATGCTATGCTCCACCATTATTGAATCCAAATAATTCCAGATTTTAGGTTCAGTTAAAGCAAATTAGTGTTGTGCATACAATTTTTTAACATTGCTTATTTATTTTAGTTTATAGCCTGGATTGTATGCTCTTATTTTTATTTCAATCATGATGGATTATTACATTATATTGTATGTAAGTCCAAAGAGGATATAAATTAAAAGAAACTCAAAGTTCTGATTTCTTTTGAATAAGTAAATAATTGTTTTACCTCAAATAATTTATTTGATTTCTATTTGCTAAGGCTTCAAATAATAATATTTAAATGGAACTTGGAACTCAGGTAGTGTAAATTTTCAACCAGAGCTCCATAAAAGAATGATTGGTTTTAGTGATTTCATTCATTAATCCTACTAGAGTTGAACCAAATTAAAACCAGGATTGAACCCTTTGCTACAGGCATGTTGGTGGGACAGGTTGCTTCAGAAGATATTGTACTGCATTGAAAAGTGAGGAAAAAGCAGGAAGCAATATTAAAAGTATAATTCCTAATGTGTGCCATAGTGCAACCTCTATAAATTTGGAGATCAGCAAAGAGGATCAAAAATCTGTCTTGGTTACAATTAGGTACAATAAAGTTTATCACTGTACAGGAATTAATTTCATTTATATCCTATGAGATTTGACTACATTAATATTGGTAGAATGAAAGTAGTTCTTTGGCAGCTAGATGATAAATAAGCAAGGAAGTGAGATTTCAAATAGAAACCACACCTTGCAATACTGCATTATATTTCATAAAACACACAAACTATAGCAAATAATGTCATGCAAGACAACTGTGTAAGATCAAATTATTTTAATATCATAGACAACAGTTACACTTCACAGATTCAGTTTTGCTCCAACATTCAATGAGTTTAAAATGCCAGTTGTCCCTTGATTGTATGGCCTCTCAAGCTACATAATCTTTGTTTGACTATAGTGAAATTCCTGTTGGTTAGTGAGCTTAAATAATACAATAGCGAAAATAATTATAAGCACAATGTTGTTACACTGTAGCAAGAATTAGTCTTCCATCTGTGTAATTTGATTAACCCTGACCTTGCCATCATAGATGTCCTCTCCTTTCTCCCCTGTCATTCTCATTAATACCACAATGCCTTTTTATTCTAAGTCCTGTATTTGGTCTTAGATTTGACTTGATTTTTATAATGTCTTCTCTCTCAATTTTTTTTCATTAAAATTTTATCTTTAGGCATAATTTACACAAATATGTTTATATGCATGCATAATACTGATCTACCCAAATCATCTTAGGTATTTTGTCATAGTGTTCTTTTAAACATTAATTTTCTATGATACAAGAATGTTTTCTCCTATGATGCTTTACCAAATTTTCTTTATATTATGAATTTTTCTTTACAGTTATAAAACTGAAAGTATTCAATGGTTCATATACCAGTATTTCCTCCATGATTTATATGACTAAATCCTAGTTACAGTATAAAAATTGCTGGAGCTATTTATTCATAGCCTTGAAGTGATTGAAAAGAAAAGAGTATCAGTGTAGGGTCTTGATGAGAATGTGTCAAAGAAGCTCCATCACATTTGTCAGACAATTTTTTGAGGCTGACATTTTCTGGGCACAATAGTTTAACTTTGACATTGGTTTGAAAAGCTTAATAAAAAGATTTTGCAAACCACATTAGTTAAGGTATCAATAAAACATCGGCTTTAGGTTTCTTTATTGATTTGACATCAGCTCAGAACAGAGCAGCAGTTTGAAGGTCAATGTTTACTTAAGGTGTTTTTCAAGCACCTATTTTAATAACTGGCTCAGACATTAGAATACCTAAGTGCCTCATTCTAGTGTGTAGTAATATCCTC
The DNA here is from genome assembly GCF_000298275.1 of Orycteropus afer afer. Lineage (NCBI taxonomy): Eukaryota > Metazoa > Chordata > Mammalia > Tubulidentata > Orycteropodidae > Orycteropus > Orycteropus afer. The sequence continues at coordinate 1,451,057 of NW_006921727.1, forward strand.
TTGCATGAAAAGTTGCCCAAGTTGCTAGCTAACCAAATGTCAAAGCATATAGTTAAGCAGTAAACTAATTGGTAGCAAACCTCATTAAAAATTCTGGATGCAGTAATAGCTTTTCTTCAATTGCCACTGTCTTTAATGAGAAGCAGAACAACAGAAGCCACATTACTGGTCTGACAATTTGTTCTATTGATTTATTATGCCTATTGTGCCACCATTTACATAAAGGGACTATAAAACATTAGACTTATATTAGTACATTTTGACTTCTGCAAATATATTAAAAGGAGGCTAGTTCTTAAATGTGACATCATTGCTTGATAATTTACTTTTTTATCCCCCAAGTGCAGTCTACTAGCTAAAATTTAGATAATAAACTTACATTCAGAAAATCATTATAACTTTTTTTTTCAGTCCGAGATACGAAAAAATAGATGTTGCAATTAAGACATTATTTTAAACATATATTTATGCAAAATTTCATTTCCTTTTCTACTTTTCTTCCTTACATTATTCCTTTTAGAGGGATGGAATTACTATATTGTTTCAACCAATATCAATATAACCAAGAGAGAAAAAAAGAAAATTTGAATTTAATTTAAAAACTAGCCGAAAGTATATGAAATGTCAATGTGAATTTTTTCACATTCTCAAAATACTTAATAGATTCTATTTTTCCTTTAATTACAGTTACAGTGATTGAAATACAGAAATTTAGACTGTAATTCATATCCAACCTAAAAACTCTTACAAAAAGTGCATTTCTTATTTATCCATTTTATAGTGTTTTATATTTAATGAGCATACACTCCAAAGATATAACTCTGGCATTGACTCCTTTGGTGTCATTTTACAGTGTTACATTTAGGAGAAAATGGATCATGTCACTGAGAGAAATCACATTTGCCCTTTGGTCAATACTTCTTCAGAAACCTAATGCTGAAGCTCAATTTCATTGTAATTACACTGGCTTCTA
>NW_006921727.1:1455689-1458255 GCF_000298275.1 Orycteropus afer afer
TTAGTTTCCATGTGTTTACTCTTTTGGTGCTGATCCTCCTATTATTGATTTCTAATTTGATAGCATTATGATCTGAGAAGATGCTTTGCAATATTTAAGATGAATAGATTTTATAAGTTTGAACTGCTAGTAGGAATTGAACTTAAGCTCTCACATTTTCACTCAACATATATTCAATCATGCACCACATAATGTCCCTTTGGGAAGTGTTCAACTACATATATATCTGTGTTCCCAACCCCCATAAACCCAATTATATTAAATATTTGAGGTACATACAATGGCTCATGATAACAACAGATGTTATTTGTGACATGCATCAAAACGTTATTATCACTGCACTAGTATGTGAAAGATCTTTCAATGTGTTTGGAAGTGTTTCTTTAAAAATTTTTTATGAGTAGAAAGGTACAATGTATACTAAGACAAACATTTGATTAACTGTTGTCAGATACAAACCATATCTAACTTTTCCAATTTATGTACAAATTCGACTTAAAGACACACTTAGGAACAGAACTCGTGCATAATCCAAGAACTGTCTGTATATAATATGGTGTCCACAAAATATCCAAATCACATAACACAACATTTCACAGAATTTATCGTGGGCCATAAGCAACACATGATTGTATCTAAAATCATGAAGTAAATAAATTTGCCAGTGGGAAAATTCCTTATCAAATAAGATGCCCACTGAGTCGGTGAGATGGTGCCTACTGGGTCAGCATTCAAGCAGTTGCTTTATTTGAGTGACTCAATGGGAATTTAACTTATTCTGCAAATCTCCCCATAACATGACAGTTAATTTGATATTGTTACCCAGTAGGGGTATTCTGGTGGGATTGTTTTTAGTGCTCTGTGGTTTCTTATTCACAAAGTAGAATATGCTTAACACAAAAAATACTTTTCAGGAATGTAGAGTATATTTATCCTGAAGGAATGATTTGGTGTAGGAATTAAAACAAGTACATTATATTAATAAAAAATATGTCACTTAAGAGCTACTTAATATAGTTTCTATAGAAATTTAGTCATTCTTAGAGATTAAACAACACAATACAAAACTGGCAATTGGATTAAACCAACATTGGAGATTCAACCATAATTACATAATAATAAGAATATTTTTATTTGGGAAAATAAGAATTATTTGAGTACATATACCAAAACATAAGCATATAATTAAAGCATATTTTTAATTAGTCAATCTGATCATTGTATGTACTTTGTTTTTAACTGAGTCCATTTATCTCCTGTAGAAAGAGTGTTACAGTTATCTATTGCTACATAGTGTATCACACTGAACGTTGTGGCTTAAAACATCATTTTACTATCTCTCACGGTTTCTGTGGGTCAGGAATCTTAGAATGGCTTGAGTGGACATTTTCAACTCCAGTCTCTTATGTAGTTGAAGCCAAATGTTGACTGGAGCTGGATTAGGGGATTGGAAGATTGGGAATCTACTTCCATAGTGATACCACTTCGGAAACCCAAGAAGGGGTTGCTATGAATCAAATCCGACTCAATGGCAGCAGGTTTGGTTTTGGTTTTGGTTTTGGAAGAAGCTTGAGGCTACTTGGACATCTCTAGATCTTCATGTAATCTCAAAACCTCTCCATGTAGTTTTTTCTTATGGACTGTTTTGGGCTTCTTCACACTATAGTGGCCTCAGGGAAGTCAGACTGCTTCCATCACTACATCAGGACTCCAAAGATGACTGCCTCAGCCAAGAATTAGAGAAGTTGTATCATCTGTTATGACCTAGCCTTCAAAGTCACAAAGCATCATTTCCATCTTAGTTCCACCCAGATTCAAGAGGAAACACAGACCCTCATTTCTTGTGGGGAATAATGTCAATGTCACATTCTATGAAAAACAGGTTGGATTTGAAAAACTTTTGTATAGATCTTTAGAAAATACCATGAGCCACAGCCTCAGTGGTTAAGAGCATAGATTCTGAACCCTGCTTGCATAAGTTCATGCACCCCTCCACCACTAACTACTTGTGTGACAGTGGGTAAAATATTTATCACTCTGTTCCCCAGTGTTCTCATCACTGGTAGGGATAATATTGATGTCTCTTCTATAGTGTTGTTATGAGTATTAAATGAGATGATATGGATAAAGGTACTTTGAGCAGTGCTTGGCACATAGTGAGTGTAAGTGTCTGCTATTATTATTATTCCATTATATTTGTTCAAGAACATTTTAAAGTGTAAAGATATATATGAGTCTGAGATTTTTGAAAGAAATGTGTCTGTATCACTCCTGCAATTTCATGATTGATGTTGTTATGTGTCACCGAGTCAGACTTGATGACTCATAGAGACCCCTCCTTGGGTTTCCAAGGCAGTATCACCATGGAAGGAGATTGCCCAACCTTCCTTCTGAGGAGTGGCTGGTGGGTTTGAACCGCCAGCCTTCTGGTTAGCAGTCAACTTGTCATGATTGATAGGCTTCTAATATTTGTTTCTTGAAAGGATCCCTACGAATATTCAGTCCACTAGTCTCTCCTCTAAATGGGTGCTGGGAAGCACCTTGATTCTTCTACTTCTTGGTAAAC
>NW_006921727.1:1458845-1466643 GCF_000298275.1 Orycteropus afer afer
ACACACACACACACACACACAGAGGCATATACATTTAAGCCACCTCACCACCTGTTACTCCTCTTACTGTCATTCCAAGATGAGGGAGGTGGGGGAATTAATCTATTTCTCTCTAAGCATCTTTTCAATGAGTCACCCAGGCCTGCATTGTGAGGAAAGATCTGCCAGTGTTTGATGAAACCCAAGTTACAATAATTCCTAGAAATATTCCTAGAGTCTTTTTTTGTCCATGTTTGACACCTTACTTTGTAACTTCTCATGCACAAATTTAATAGTCAAGAGTTAGAAATTATAATATCCAAAGTAAAACTGCTACAATATGATAGCATTACCTTCACAGTATTTAATAAGTTCTGTATTTTTCATTGTTAACCATACTGACACATAGTAAATATACCAAAATAAGTAAAGTACTTAATTTTCACTTTCTTCATCTTAAATGACTGTAATGATGGGATGAATTCAGATGCATAAAAGGATTATATTAGTTTTAAACAGTTATGTGACAAATCACCACAAATGTAATAGTTGAAAACAATATCCATTTATTATCTCACTCTTCTTTATGTAAGTAGTCTGGGTCAACTCAACTGGGTTTTCTTTTCTGGGTTTCACAAGTCTACAACCATGGTGTCAAGCAGATTGTGATCTGTTCTAGAGTTTGATGTCCTCTTTCAAGTGCATGTGGTTGTTGTAGAATGCAGTTTCTCAGTTCAGTAGACTCTCTGGCCCCCATTTCCTTGCTGGTTGTGAGCTGTGGCTTGCTATCAGATCCTAGAGACTACCCACATTCCTTGCCATGTGACCCTCTCCATCTTCAAAGGCAATAGCAATGGATGGAATCTTTCTCATGCTTTGGATATCTCTTGCCTATTCTATGTCTGATCTCTGAATCCTGATTTAAAAGATTAATGTGGTTAGTCCAGGCTCTCAGATAATTCCCTTTTCTTAAAGTCAACTGATTTGAGACTTTAGTTACATCTGCAAAATCCTTTATTTGGTTGAGTAACTGAGAGAAGACTACACCAGGAACTATCTGCTTGGGAACTATCCACTTACCACAACAATCAAATGAGATCAAGCATATGAAACAATAAAGCTATTTTAGGAAATTGCATGGAATATATAAGCATTCGACTGGTGTTTGCTATCATCATCACCACTGTCATCATTATAATCATCATCATAAACAAAATAGGGAAAGCAGTTACACTCCAAATCTGTTTTGACTGAAACACAGACAAGTCGATTAAAGCCAAACAACTGCTCATGAATGTTCCTTTTTTATCTCTAACATAGAATCTCTTAGAATTATCTATTTAAGAAGAATAATGTGGAAGTTAGGAGCTCTGGTAGTGTAGTGCTTAAGGCACTTGACTGCTAACTAGAAGGCTGGTGGTTCAAAACTACTAGCCACTCCTCAGAAGGAAGGTTGGGCAATCTACTTCCGTAGTGATATTGCCTTGGAAATCCAATGTGGGCTCACTATGAGTCAGGTCCAACTTGAGGGCACATAACAGCAAAAAACACCTACAGGAGCTCTGGTAGTACAATAGTTAAGCACTCTTCCATGGCCACTAATCAAAAAAGTCACCAGTTCAAACCCATCAGACATTCAGAGGAAGAACACTTGGCAATCTGCTCCTATAAAGATTACAGTTTAAGAAACTCTGTGGGACGGTTCTACTCTGTCTTATAGGGTCACTATAAGTTGGAATCAACACAGTGGCAACTAACAATAGTGTGAAAGTAGACATAATTTCATTGGATATTGTCTTAAAGTCACTTCATCATTAATGCTCCACTTAAGTACCAGCTACTCCTCTAGAAAGCTCTGATTCATATCACTTTGCTCCTTTCCTCCATTCAAACTTAATGTGAGAATACTTCCTATGTTACAGAATCATCTAAATTTGCCATATTCTACATGAGCTCCTTAAGGGTGGAAGTCAATGTCTATCATTTCCAGAAAATGTCCTAGCACAAAATAGATGCCCTGCAATTTTTTTTTTAAATAAAAAGTGACCGATGGAAATTTGAAAAAAAAAAAAAAAAAAATTTGAATTACAAAAATATGAAATGAAGTTCTGAATAATTTCTTTTGTGAAAGTTTTGTGCCAAAACTAATTAGGGACCAAGAACTCTGATTCTTAGCTAAAAAATAGAGAAACTCACAGTACTGGGACTAATCCAATCAATATTTTATCATTCTGAACTTGTGCTTATCATGAAAAGAAGGCCTCTTTGCAATCATTCTTATGATTATTATGGAGGAAATCCTATTATATACAGACATGTCTACATATCCATAGGTATACGATGTCTTTTTATCTCTATACAAGCCTACACGTAACTTAGATACTCATGGATTTTTGATTAATAAATATAACTTGAAAGTTCATAATGTTGACACACAATAATCAATACTTATAAATATTATTTTCACAGGACTTTTGAACCACAGTGGAATTATTATAAAGTGCTTAAAGTAGAATGGGGTTGGGGTAAATATACAAATAAACTAAGGATTATCCTTCAAACATCTCTTTACTGTCCACCAACCTATTCATCTTTTTCTTATAAACATTAGATTAGTACATTCCATGCCTGAATGAATTTAACAATATGGAGAAATTCAGGATCATGCTAGTGTTAATGGAAGGTTTGTGGTTTTATACATCAAGGGATTTATTTAAGAAGCTCTAATTGGAAAGGGACTAACTGCAAAGTAACCTTCCAAAGGAGATGATTATGTGCTTTCAGAAAGGTTTTGGTTTCACATTACAAAATTCTAACTCATCACTTTGTTTCATTAAGATATCATAATGATCATAACATGTCTTGACTATTTTTTGAAAATACACATTTTTCCCGAAAATATGAACTATGTAAAAACTATGCAAAAGAAAAAGACTTAACCAGCTTAGAAATGAGAATAAAATTTTTTTCTAGGTTACAGCAATAGAAATCCACAATGAAAAGCCCTCAAGATATTCAAAATGATGAACACAAAGAAAAAAATAACAGTTATATAGCTTATATCTCTTCCTGCTTATATCTCTGGCTGGCTATTTAATCCTTTAAAAAAATTATAATATCTTTCAATAGACATCTTGGAATGAGAACTGCAGCATTAAAAACTTTTTTTGTTACTTTTCCTAGAAATCAAGCCCAATGCTATGTAGTCAATTTCAACTCATAAAGACCCTATGTTGTTGTTGTTATTTGCCGTGGAGTCAGACCTGACTCATAGCGACCCCTCCTTGGGTTTCAGAGGTGGTATCCCTACAGAAGTAGGTTGCCCAACCTTCCTTCCGAGGAGTGGCTGGTGGGTTTGAACCGCCAGCTTTCTGGTTAGTAGTCAAGTGCCTTAGCCGCTATGCTACCAGAGCTCCAAGAGACCCTATGTTGTTGTTGTTATGTGCCGTGGAGTCGGCCCCGACTCATAGCGACCCCTCCTTGGGTTTCCGAGGCAGTATCACTACGGAAGTAGGATTGCCCAACCTTCCTTCCGAGGAGTGGCTGGTGGGTTTGAACCACCAAAGAGACCCTATAGGACAGTGTAAAACTTCCCCACAGGGTTTACAAGGCTATAATCTTTCCAGAAGTAGACCACCACATCTTTCTCCCACAGAAGGGATAATGAATTAGAACTATTGACTTTCAGTTAGCCGTGCGCTTTAAACACTAAACAACCAGAGCTCCTGTTACTTATTACTATACTATGTTGGTTATTATTTGCCCTCGAGTCGGATCCACTCATAGCGATCCCTCTTTGGGTTTCCGAGGCGGTATCACTATGGAAGTAGATTGCCCAACCTTCCTTCCAAGAAGTGGCTGGTGGGTTTAAACTGCCAGCCTTCTGGTTAGCAGTCAAGTGCCTTAGGCACTACGCTACCAGAGTTCATGATTAATGCTGCAAAATTGAGTGGAAAAACAGGAAGCCTGTAGAAGTTGTTTCAAGTTTAGACTAGTTTTTCACTTGTTTCTTTGGCTCCATTTTTAATGGCTGTCAAATATTCCACAAAAATCATGGCTAAAGTATCAATTTTCATCATCAATTATCTTAATTTTTCATTCATTTCCAGTGCATTTTAGCAACCTAACATTGTAACTATAGTTTAAAAATTAGATATATTAAAGATTATTTTTTGTTCTAACGCATGCTTTAGTATTTATATATATTCTATATATGTTTATTTAGTATTTATATATATTTAGTATTTATATATATAAATAATTTAGTATTCATATATATTACTATCTAAGGTATATTCTGCTATAAAAATCTGTAGGATTTTGTTTAAGAGAAAAACACTTTACATAATAATATCACTGAAAAACATAAAAAGTATGGTTTCCAATTTTTCCTCTTAAATATTAAATAAGTTAAAATATCTCATTACCCAAGACATGAATGTAATAATGAGGAAAAGATAATTATTTGTTTTTATGGTGATTATAGTGCCCCAGTAAAATAACTTTAAAATTTATAATTTAGGACTCATTCTAATATCTTAAAATTATATAGTTTTTCAAATTGCTTTGACAGTATAAAATGCATACGTACTTAAAACATTTATATCTTACACTTACAAAATCACTGTAATATTCTTTAGCCAAACTAACCACAACTAATTAGTCTTCTCTAATGATGGTAAATGTCTTTAAACAAATTTGTTTGGTGCAGAATGTGGTCTGATATCTTATTTGTTGCTTTGGCTATAAGAGCACAGTTTAGGCAATTTCATACTCAAGACCGTTAAAATAAGGTAATTCATATTGCAGAGGATTCTGTTTCTGCATTATTGTGTTTCTTTCTATTCACATGCACAATGAACTATGCACATAGGTTCATTACAGTGTGACCCCATTTTTAAGAATCTTGGAATAAAATATTTATACTTAGAGTCAAAAGACTGAAGGCCTTGTTACAGCACATGCATTTCTATCTGAAGTGGTAATATTTATACCATGCCAAACAAGTCGTCATCACACCATTTTGTGAAGTCTCTAAGGGAGTTCTGGTGGTGTAGTGGGTAAGACATTTGGCTACTAACCTGAAGGTCGATGGTTCTAACCTACCAGCTGCCCCGTGGGAGGGCCAAACCAAAAACCAAACTCACTGCCGTCAAGTCGGTCCCAACCTATAGTGACCCCTCCTTGGGTTTCTGGGGAAGTATCTCTATGGAAGTAGATTGCCCAGTCTACCTTCCCAGGAGTGGCTGGTGGGTTTGAACCTCCAGCCTCTGGTTAGCTGTCAAAGGCCTTAGGCACCACACCACCAAAGATCCTCCCTGAGGAAGGAAGATGAGGCAATCTACTTCTGTAAAGATTTATAGCCTTGCAAACCCAATAGGGGTTGCTATGAGTCAGAGTTGACCTGATGGTGTTGGATTTGGTTGGGTCTTCTGAATTGTCCTGAGGGCAGTCATGGTTCAGTGGTAGAATTCTTGCCTTCTTTGCAGAAGGTCCGAATTTTTTGCCAGTATACCTCAAGCCCATGTAGTGAAGTTTGCATGTTGCTGTGATGCTGAACAGGATTCAGCAGAGCTTCCAGAGTAAAATTCATCCTAGGAAGAAACCTGGCTAACTACTTCCAAACATCAGTCAGTGAAACCATCCGATCCCTTTGTGCATTAGGGTTGCTGTGAGATGACAACTAACAATGACATAAGTTGTTCATATGTTGAAATGGGAATGTTAATTTTAGGTTAATTCACATGGAACACGATAAATGAAGGTGGAATTGGTGGAATTTCCTAGAGAGAACCTGGCAGCCTACAGGCCTGCAAGGGAAGAGAAGAACACTAACAGAATTGTTATGTTGTTGTTATTTGCCATCAAGTCGGCCCCAACTCATAGCGACCCCTCCTTGGGTTTCCGAGGCAGTATCACTACTGAAGTAGGAATGCCCATCCTTCTTTCCAAGGAATTAGGAGGGTTCATAGTGCTTAATGAAATGTTTGTGACATGAACATGATTGAATCTTGAAGACTGAGTACCATTTTCCCTCATAACCAGACATACTCATTCTTCTGTCATTTCTTGCCAGTTAAAGATTTTAATCTTTATGTGTCCTTGGTGATGAAGATGGAGATAAGAATATCTACTTTACAGGTTATGATGAAAACTAATTGAAATAAAATATGTCTCACGTACAACATAGGAGCTCTATCACATACAAGGATAGAAAACCACATGGCACAGCACAGTGTTTGGCATACTTTGCCACATCATGTTCAATAAACATTTCCCCCTTTACTCAATTTCTTCTTATAAATGCTATGCACAACAGGATCTTTATTTTTCCTTATTTTTTTGATAAAAAAAAAATTGTTCAGTTAGGTGTCTTCTGTGCTATTTAATTGTTTTGTTTTATGCTCTGTAATTACAAAGAAACTGTTTAAGAATACAGGTAGAAATGCTATATTAAACCAGAAACTTATTTCCGTAAAAGACCAGCCTTCTTAGTTTTATACTCTGTTATCACTTACATAATTTAGAATATTGAGGTGACAATTTTTCTGCATATTTTACATGAAACCGTAAAATACAGATAGCTTGGAAACTCAAGTTCATTATCAGTACTTTATAGAATAATAAACAACTCTCATTAAATAGTGGGTAGTCGTCATACACTATGACATTTTCAAATGTGACTATATGTTCTTATAAACTGTTGCTGCAGTGTACAATATATGGGGTCAGATCACATCCTTTGAAAATATGCTATAATCAAATATATGGTTTCTTGTAAATATGTCAAATATACTTTTTAAATATTAGGGGAATCCTATACATAAACAATGAATTGTAGTGTTGGTGAAAAATATTGAAGATACCATGGACTTCCAGAAGAACCAACAAATTTGTCTTGGAAGAAGTGCAGCTGGAATGTTCCTTGGAAGAAAAAATGGCCAGACTTTGTCTTATGTACTTTGGTTGTGTTGTCAGAAGGAACCAATCCCTGCAGAAGGATATCATGCTTGGTAAGTAAAGGGTTAGCAAAAAAAAAGTGTAAGACTCTCAACAAGATGGATTGACACAACGGCTGAGACAACGGGGTCAAGCATTAAATGGTTGTGAGAATAGCACAGGACTGAGCAGTGTTTCATTCTGTTGTGCATGGAGTCACTATGAGTTGCAACTGACTCGAAGGCTCCTAACAACAACAACAACATATATAAACAGAAATTAAATCCATCCTAGGTATTAAATACTTTTCAAATTTGTTAAGCATTTATGTAGATTCTTTTGACATTATGCACTATATTAATATTTTCCATTTATTTTATTTAAATAAAACCACTTGCTGATAGCTTTTAAACCATTCACTAATAATAACATTTTAGTGGAATCAATGCAAAAGTAAACTTTATGAATATAAGATTATGCCTTCTTTCTTCAGTACCAAATTTGCTCATTTGAACCATGCCTGACTGATAATAGGCACTAGATTATTATTTGTTGGATAAATAAAACATTGAAAGATATCTTGAATTCTGTTTATTTTTTATCAAAAAGGATTTCATAATTTTTAAATTTTTCAAGCTCTTCAAAGAAAGCCAACTATCTGTTATTTGCATTAATGCTAAAGAGTTGAGCATGTTTCAAACTTATTCTCTTACATTCACTTCAGAAATAATAACAAAGCAGTAACTAGAGGGTAGACATGTATTAACTTGGGTGAAGGTAAAGGCAATATACAGTAATGGGAAGGTCAGCATAAAATGATCAAGTCAGTGGAAGACACAGGCAGAAGCACAAGAGTTAAAAACAAAGTTGTATACTATTA
>NW_006921727.1:1467247-1469774 GCF_000298275.1 Orycteropus afer afer
TATCTAAGGTACATCTATCTCTCTCTCCCTGTCTGGAGAAAAAAGGAATGAAGAAATTCAAAGACACAAGGAAACAATCTGAAGGACTAAAGGACCACATGAGATCCAGTCTCCACAACCTTAAGCCAGAAGAACTAGATGGTGCCTGGCTACCACTGCTGACCTTTCTGAAAGGAATCACAGTAGGCAGTCCCTGGCTGAGTGGGAGAAAAATGTGGAACAAAATTCAAAATTGTAGAAAGAATCAGGCTTACTGGTCGGATCAAAAATGGTGGAACTCAGAGACTATGGCCCTTAGACACCCAAACAATGGAAAGCCTGTAAGATGAACAATAATACCATGAAAGTATATACCCATTAGAATAATCAACCATATGAGATCAAAAGGGCAGCATTTTCCCAGGAAAAAAGCTAAGAACGCAGGAAAGGATAGAAAAGAATTGCAGGAAATGGTAAACACAGGGAGAAAGTAGGAAGAGGGCTGTTACATTCTAGGGATTGCAATGAATTTCACTAAACAAATATGTATGAATTGTTGAATGGAAAACCAATTTGCTATATAAACTTTCACCCAAATCACAATAAAATAAATAAATAATACTGATAGTAATGACATTACCAAATTGTGAAGATTTCATTCTATAAGAGACATAATGAAATAATAGTTATTTTCTATGTTCCAGACAGTGAAATTTTAAACCTCATTCAATGTTAAATCAACCTTATTATTTCCCTCATTTTACAAATGAAAACCCCAAATTATGTGAGATCATACAGCTAAAAGTGACAAAACTGAGACTCAAGCCCATTCTATCTAAGTCCAGGTTCAATGTTCTTAACCACTTGACCATATCATTTGTTCTTTTCTCCTTCAATTTCTTTTGGAAGCTCTAGCAGTCAGGAATTCTAACTTAGTTCCCTCATTATATCAAAAATAAAAGTATTTTCATTTACTGGAAAATAAAGTGATTGAAGTACAGCAGACAAAATAAACAAACCAAAAGTATAATATATTTTTAGTTGCTCAAATATGTACTCAAGGGTAACAACAACAACAAAAAAAATATAAAACTGATCTTCAGAGGAAGAAGAAATTACAAGTTTCATTGATCTAGACAGAGCATACACATGTAGGAAAATTATGGCAAGTAAAATCAGTGTGAAACTAAAGGAAGAATAATAAAAATGGGGCAAAAATGGCATTGAAACTATCTTTTTTTAAAATTACTGTGTATTTTTTTAAAAATAGAATTTATAGCCGTAGATTCAACAAGCCTTCCTCAATTCAAGTAGTTTTTAAAGACGTGCAAGTACTTGTGCATGACAAGTATAGGTCTGAGTGTATGTAGTGTCCATCAAGCTATTGTTTGAGAAATGTTTTCCAGCAGATTTAATCTTATGTATGTTGACATGTCTCCCTTTCATTGTTTTTATTTTTTTGTCATTGTTGCTTCTATTGGTGTTGTTTGGTTTCTGCAGGATTGTAAGCTGTGCCCAATCATTCATTCTATTTCCCCATCATGTTTTAATAGTGTGTCTTCCAAATTTTGAGCTCAGCATTCCTACTATATAGATAAGACATATGTTGATCATTAGAAGCTACTATAGAGAATATGAAATATATATTTGGATATCTATATATACATAGATTAAAAGGCCCAGGAAACAGGACAGAAGAGCAGTCAGCCACAGGGATCCAGGTGAGGAGAGGAAACCCAGGCACGCCCAAAGCAGCAGGGCAGAGAGTGGGAGAAAGGGGATTAAAAGGCCCAGGAACCAAGACAGAGGAGCAGTCAGCAGCCAGGATCCAAGTGAGGCGAGGGAACCCAAGCACATCCAAAGCAGCAGGGTGGTAGAGCTGGAGAAAAGGGATTAAAAGGCCAGGAACCCGGACAGAGGAGGAGTCAGCCGCAGGGATCCAGGTAAGGGTGGTATGAGAGGTTTCCAACAGGCAGACAAACCTCTCTGTCGGTTTGTCCTACTGTGGTGATGTGTTGATGTGAGTTTTGAGGCTAAGCCACTGGTGTTTCAAACCCGGCGGGATGTACATGGTACACAGGTATCAGCCCAGCTTACACACTGAGACAGACTAGGAAGAAGGAAGAGACCATCCACTTCTCAAAGAATTGGCCAGGAATACCTTATGAATAGCAAAGAAACACTGTTTGGTACATTACCACGCAACTTTATGAATAGTCCAGTTAGGTTAGAAGGCTCTCAAAATAGGACTGTGAAAGAGCTGCATCATCTGAATAAACCCAGCCTTACTTATATGGATAAGGTAAAGCTTTTAAGACCTCCATTTGCTGATGTGGCACCACTCAAATTGAAAAGAAACAGCCACAGACATCCATTAATCATCGGAACATGGAATGTACGAAGTATGAATCTAGAAAAATTGGAAGTTGTCAAAAATGAAATGGAACTCATAATGATTGATATCCTTGGCATTAGTGAGCTGAAATGGACTGGTTTTGGCCACTTTGAATCAGACAACCATGTGATCTACTATGCCAGAAATGACAAT
>NW_006921727.1:1472284-1484764 GCF_000298275.1 Orycteropus afer afer
ATGATGGGCTCAAGTATAGCAGGGATCATGGAACTGGTGCGGGATCAGGCAATGTTTTGTTCTGCTCTGCATGGGGTCACTATGAGTCAGAAACGACTGGACGACACCTAACAACAATAACAACATATCTATATCTATATCTTTCCCCCCTGAGTCCTAGCAGAATTTGTCATATTTACCAAAACTCTCTTTAAACATTCTTCAGGGACATACTTTTTAAAAATCATGAATTTTTACCTACAACAAATTTCTAAAACTTGTAAAGACCTACTCTGGTTTGATACTTTATGAAAAAATTTTGGCTGTGTTTCAAATTTTCAGTGGTTTCATAATTTGCAAAACTTCCACAGTTTTGATTCCATGTCTTTTTAATATCATTTGAAGAAGATTCAAATATTTTCTGAGAAAAAAATATGATATCTAAAAAGTCCTTTATTTATTCTCCTCTAATCAAGGAAAAACAGATATTACATTTAACTGATTCTTTTTAAACTTGACTCTGGGTAAAAATTGGGCACCATTGCCATGCTCATATACTTCAGTAGGTTGAAATACATCTGGCTAACATACCACAGAAAATGTCATTTTGTTTTTCTGGAAAAAACAGCTTGCTTGATAATTATAAAATTGTCATTAATGGTTAGAGCTTTGGAACAAAACTGGGCTTCATTTGCCAGGCTGTGCTGCTTACTCTGTGATTTCAGGTGCATTAGGGAATACTAAGCCTTGGTTTCATCCTCAGTGAAATGGGTAATAATTGTACTTCCTACATCTAGTATGATTATTAAATGAGATAATGTTAATAAAATCATTGGGACTATAGTCCTGCACATAATAAAGGCTCAGTAAATTGCCCTATAAGTATTATGTTATAAAGATTTCAATTTGTCACAGTACTACCAAAACCTTCTTCTTGTTTTATATGTTTGTTTTTGCATGTTTTACATACTTAACACTTTATCACTGAAGAAATTCTAAATTTGCATTATTGTCTTGATGGCATGCCAAATTTGAATTATAATGGTGGGAATAGACTCAAAAGCAGTAGGTTTGGTTTGGTTTTAGTAGTGAAACTGTCATCACTTAGGTAAATTGCCATTTCCTTATAAACTGCTCTTATTAAAATATGTAGCATTAACACTTTCGTCATGCAAAGGTAATGCTACAACTGGTGATTATTATCATCTTTTTACGAGGTCACATCTGGAAAAATCAGTGTGAATGTACTAGGAACAAAAATAGTCTATGCATGTAGCCATTAAAAAATAATTGTTTGATTTAATTTGTAGCATCCGGTACAATTTCCAAAACAGATCTGAATCAAGTTCTTAAAATTATTGAGTATTTTTAGCATATCGAAAAATATATAAAATAAGGTAGCATACCTCTTTGTATAACTAATTTTAAGATTTTGAAGTATTTCACTTAGCTGATTTGTTTTAAAGATATAAAGCATTGCTGATTTGTTGAAGCTCCTTTCCTCTTCCTTTATCCTCTCTACTTCCCTTCTTAGAAGTAATCTGTTTACCTAAGTTGGTGATGTTTTGGTTTATATTTTTATACTTTTAGGAGGGGATGATTTAAAAAATTTTATTACATTTCCTAATTAGTTGTTGTCATGTTACCTTTTTATCTACTTCTGTAGTGATACTGTCTCAGAAACCCAAGGAGGGGTCGCTGTGACTCGGGTATGACTGGATGGTACATAACAACAACAGACCCATAAAATGACATATATATACTTCTTCAATTTTTTACATGTAACCTTGTAGATTTAGACTCTTAAATGAAATGTATTTTGTAAGTGTCAAGAGGGAAGGAGGGTTCATATTTTACACATTTTGTGTCAGCATACTTATTAAATAGCCTACTGCTTTGTCAATGACTCGAAATATCTACACTGTCATATACCAAGTGCCTATGTACATATGAATCTGTTCCTGAGTTTTCTTTTTCTGTATGTTTGTTCCTATACAAATTCAGAATTATCAATAACCAAAGCTTCTGTTAATATTTACTAAAGGGAAGCCCCATGCTACTCCTCATATTCTTCAAAATTTTCTTTGCTGTTCTTTGCTGTTTATGCTTTCAGTATGAATTTCTGAAATGTATACACATGTACACAAACAATCTTTTAGAATTTAAATAGAAATTGCATTATATTTATAGATTAATTTAAGGAGATTTGACACCTTTATGATATTGAATCATCCTCCTTATGAGCATGATATATAATCCCATTCAAAATATACTATACTAAACTCCTTTATTTTATTACTCCTAGCTAACTTTTAGAAGGGGAGGATTTAAAAATTTTTATTACATTTCCTAATTAGTTGTTGTCATTTTACCTTTTTATTAGAACATCGGCCACCAGGTGACATGAAAGACATTTTCAAAGTACCAAAAATAAAAGGTTGCTAATATAGGAGCTCTGGTAGCATACTGCCTAAGGCACTTCACTGCTAACCAGAAGGCAGGCGGTTCAAACCCACCAGCCACTCCTCGAAAGGAAAGTTGGACAATCTACTTCTGTAGTGATACTGCCTCGGCAACCTAAGGAGGGGTCGCTATGAGTCGGATCCAACTCGACAGCACATAACAACAACAACAACAACATACCTAAAGGAAATCAGTTTAACTTATCTCCACTTATGTTCTGATCAACTTTAAATGTAGTACTTCTTCTCCTGAACCACCCACATGAAGTAGGTTATATCTCACAAGTTGAAAGGGACACTGTCTTCTTGACTCCCAAGTTTGCCTAAGACTTTATATGCAAATCGCCAAGTATATAATTTCAAAACTAAAAGAGTACAAAAAAGGGAACAAGGAAAAACTTTAGGGGGGAAAAGAAAAGATACCAGAATGTGAAGGACAAATCAAAAAAACAAGTTATTAGGAGTTAAATTGAAATATATCAGTAATACAATAATTCTAATTTGTATAAATTAAAAGGAAAAGATTGGCAAAGAATGAAAAACTTAGCTGATAAATTTTTTGAAAGAAAATACATTTAATTATATTAATATCTGAGCAAAATGACAATAAGGCAAAAAACTGTACTCGAGACAGAGGATAACTTCAGAATGATACAAACTTCTACACACCTGTAAGTTGTAATGATTTTAAATATTTATATACACCACCTAACAACCACAGGATCACATTATTTCAAACATTCAGAAAACATTTATAAAAATATATCATAAAAAACACTATAAAGTAAACCCATCATATGTAAAAGAACTGTGATCATACAGAACATTTTATCTCAACTTAATGTATTTAATCTGCAAATCAAGAAGAAACATGTTTTATATAGCCAATGCATTAGGGAAAAAATCATAACAGAAATTAGAAAATACTTATACTTCAATGATAATGAAAATACTATATATTAAAAACTTGGGAAATAAACTTAGAGCAGTACTTAGCAATAAATTTGTAGGCTTAAAAACATATATTGCTAAAGAAGATAGGCTGAAACTTCATGAGCCAAACAAAACATTTTAAGAAACTAGAAAAAAGAAAACAAAATAAACCCCCAAAAAAAAAAAAAAAAACAAAATAAACCCCCAAAATATAGGAGAAGAAAATAATGATGATAACAGAAATTGATGAAATAGAAACAAATATTCAACAGAGAGGCCCACAAAAGCCACAAGTTGATTCTTTGAAGAAAAAAATAAAGTAATAAATTTGACAAACTTCTGATTTAAATGATCAAGAACAAAGAGAAAAATCTGCAAACTACTGAAGTCTCAAATGTTTGCAGACCTAACTGTGGACATTAAAAGAATTAGTATATTATAAACAACTTCATACCAACAAATGTAAAAATTTAGATTAAATAATATATGTATTCTCATAAAAATATAGCAAAACTGACTCAAGAACTAGAAAATGCAAATGGCTCAATAAGCATTAAAGACACTTTGCTAGTCAGTCTTTTTCACTGAGAAAACTCTCAAGACATGAGAATGACCAGACTTCGTCTTTCCTGCTTTGGTCACGTTAGAAGGGACCATTCCCTGGAGAAGGATATCAGGCTTAGTAAAGAAGAAGGTTGGTGCAAAAGGAGAAGACCCATAAAAAGGTGGATTGACACAGTGGCTGCAACAGTGGACTCAGGTAGAGCAAGTGTGAAGATGGCTGACGACCAGGCAGTGTTTCATTCTGTTGTGTAGAGGGTCGCTATGAGTCAGAGCCTACTCAACATCACCTAACAACAACAACAACAAATGCAGTATGTGAAACATTCAAGGAACAAATACCAATATTTACACGAACTATTCCCACCAGCCACTCCTCGGAAGGAAGGTTGGGCAATCCTACTTCCGTAGTGATACTGCCTTGGAAGCCCAAGTAGGGGTCGCTATGAGTTGGGGCTGACTCGACGGCACATAACAACAACAACATTCCCAGGTGTAGAAAAAGAAGAACCACTCATGTACTCATTTTTTTGAATCTACATAACTTGAACATTAAAACCTGACACGGGCAGTAGTTGAACTGAACAATATCATAGTATTATTTGAAAGCTTGAATCTGAAATATTAGTGAACTGTATCTAGCATTGAATAATAATTTAGCAAAATACCATGGACAAGTTAGGTTTATCCCAAGAACACAAGGACAATTTAATTTGAAAATCACTATATAAACTCAGGGAGCTCTGGTAATATAGTGCCTAAGGCACTTGACTGCTAACCAAAAGGCTGGTGGTTCAAACCCACCAGCCACTCCTTGGAAGGAAGGTTGGGCAATCTACTTCCATAGTGATACTGCCTGGGAAACCCAAGGAGGGGTCGTTATGAGTCTGGTCTGACTCGACGGCAAATAACAACAACACAACATATAAACTCAACATGTGAACAGATAAACCCAAAACCAAACCCACTACCATTAAGTTGACTCTGAGTCTTAGTTACTCTATAGTTTCCAAAGTTATAAATCTTTACAGAAGCCAACTGCCTCATCTTTCTCCCCTGGAGTGGCTGGTGGGTTTGAACCACCAGTCTTTTGGTTAGCAGCGCAATGCTTTACCCACTGAGTCACCAAAGCTCAGAATAGATTAAAGGAGAAAACAAATGATTAACTTGAAGTTATTTTGAGGACAAGGTGAAAGGATACATCTTTCAAGTTGACTGTTAAGGAAATACTCTTGCTGTCTTAGGATGCTGTTGTCTGCCTCTGCTGTTGTTTTTCAAAAGAACCCAAATAAGGCATATTGTGAGAGCTTTGATTAATTTCTTTAGCAATTGCTGCTTTAAATTACACTCAAACATCTTTCAAATTTAATGGTTTGGAAATTTTAATGAAACAAAAGTGCAAATACTTCAAGGAAAGGTAGAAGAGCAATCTGGTGTACACCTAATAAGGAAGCCCTGGTGGTATTTTAGTTGTACAAGCATTTCTGCTTTATTTCTAATAAAGGCATCTTTTGAAAAACAGCCTTATTATGGAAAGTGCATTGCTCATTTTGGTCAGTGCAATCTATAGTCTTGTTCTGGATATAAAATGCCATTGATTTTACAAGTGGTTACATGCTTGAATCAATTCAGTAGCATCCAAACTAACATGAATAATAGACTGATTATTTATACTCCCTCTTTATGAGACATCAGTTTCAACTTGAACTTCCACACAAGCAATTGATGGTCTGTTCCACAGTCAGCCTCTGGCCTTGTTCTGACTGATGATACTGAGTTTCTCCATCATCTCTTTCCACAGGTGTAATTGATTTGATTCCTGTGTATTACATCTAGCAAGATCCATGTGTATGGACTGCATTTATGTTGTTTAAAAAGATATTTCCAATGAATAGGTCGTTGGTCCTGCAAAATTCTATCATGTGATCTCCCACAACCTTTTTATCACTGAGGACATATTTTCCACTACTGATCCTTGTTCTTTGTTTCCAAATTTTGCATTCTAGTGTCCAGTAATTGTCACTACATCTTTCTTAAAAATAAATAAATAAATTCTGTTTAGTGGATTTTTTTTTTAATTGTCATTTGGATAAAAGTTTACAGAACAAAGGGGTTTTCCATATCAATACATCTTTTTTTAAAAAATCTATTTAGTGAATTTTCAAAAAAATTGTCATTTAGGTGAAAGTTTATAGAATAAATTGGTTTTCCATTAAACAGTTCATGCACATTTTGTTTTGTGACAATAATTATAATCCTACAATATAACAGCACTCTTCCACTTCCTCCCTGTGTTTATCATTTCCCTTTGTCTTTCTTTCCTATCATTTCTTGCCTTCTGAGCTTTATCCAGAGGAAAATGCTGCCTTTTGATCTCCTATGATTGATTGTGCTAATGAGTGTGTACCTCCTTGGTATTATTGTTCATCTCATAGGACTATCATTTGGCTGAAAGTTGAGCTACAGGGGTAAACAATTGATCAATTTGAGACTGAAGAAGTTGGTATAAATCTTCAGTTTCTTCGTCTTTGGTATTAGTGGTTGGTGCATTAATTTAAATAATAGCCATATTAACTGGTCTTTCTTGTAGACAAATGGATATTATCCTGTCACTGATGACATTGTATTTCAGGATAGATCTTGAAATGTTCTTTTTTGATAATGAATGTGATGATGTTCCTCTTCAATTTGTTATTCCCAACCATTCTCAGCATAGTATATCATATGGATGTCTGATTCAGAATGTTCAATTCCAGTCCATTTCATATCACTGATGCCTAGAATATCTATCTTTAAGCATTCCACTTCTATTTTGACATCTTTTAAATTTTTCTAGATTCATACATTGTACATCCCATGTTCTAAATACTAATGGATGTCCACAACTGTTTCATTTCATTTTGAGTCATGTCACATCAGCAAATGATGAGTCCCAAAAGCTTTACTCCATCATGTCATTAAGGTCAACTCTACTTTGAGGAAGCAACCCTTCTCCAGTTGTATTTTGAATGCCTTTCAACCTGAGGGACTCATCTTCTAGCACTATATCAGACAGTTTTCAATTGCTTTTCATAAGCTTTCATAGGCTGATCTTTTCAAAGAAGTACATCACCAGGTCCCTCTTCCCTGTCTGTCTTACTCTGGAAGTTCTGCTGAAATCTGTCCATGATGGGTAACCATGTTGGCATTGAAATACTGGTGGCATAGCTCCCAGAATCAAAACAACATGCAAACCACCATAGGACGATAAACTGACAGGCGAGTCCATGACAGCCAAAATGCAATCATGAATATATCTCATATGAATTTAAAGACTTTCTCAAGAATATATTTGGTGGATTAAACTCTAATGAACAAAACCAGATGGAATGACATCATGCATAGACAAAGCAGAAAGAAAGAAATAAAACCACAAAATGGATGTTAGAAGATTCTGAAACTTTCTCTTGGATAAAGAATAGCTATAGCAAATGAAAAAAATGATGATAAAAAAGAACCTAAAGAGAAGACTTCAAAGGGCAGCTAAAGAGGACAAAGTATTATAATGAAATGTGCAAAAAACATGAAATTAGAAAATTAAAAAGGAAGAGCACACTCAAAATTTCTTAAGCTAAAAAAACTGAAGAAAATAATTCAAGCCTCAAGTTGCAATATTGAATGGTTCTATGGACAAAATACTGAACGACACAGGAAATATCAAAAGACGATGGAAGGAATACACAAAATCACTGTACTGAAAAGTGGTCAATATTCAGTCATTTCAAGAGGCAGCGTATGATCAAAAACTGATGCTATTGAAGGAAGAAGTCCAAGCTCACTGATGTCACTGGTGTAAAACAAAGCTCCCAAAATTGAAGGAATATCAATTGAGATGTTTCAACAAACAGGTGCAATACTACAGGCTCTCAATTGAGAGATCCATATTTGTGCCCATTTCTAAGAAATGTGATTCAACAGAATGAGGAAGTTATTGAACAGTATTGTTAATATTACCTGCAAGTAAAGTTCTGCTGAAGATATTTCAAACACAGTTGCAGTAGTACATCAGCAGGGAACTGTCAGAAATTCAAGCCAAATTCAGAAGAGGACATAGAATGAAGGATATCATTGCTGATGTCAGGTGGATATTGGCTGAAAGAAAAGAATACAAATTACCTGTGTTTTATTGACTAAGCAAAGGCATTCAACTCTGTGGATCATAACAAATTATGGATAACATTGACAAGAATGGGAATTCCTGAACACTTAAGTGTGCTTATGCAGAACCTGTACAAAGACCAAGAGGCATTCATTTGAACAGAACAAGAAGATACTTTTAAATCAGGAAATGTGTGCATCAAGTTTATATCTTCACTGTACTTACTGTGTTGAGCAAATAATCTGACAAACTGGACTATATGAAGAAGAATATGGCATGAGGATTGGAGGAAGTCTCATTAACAACCTACAATATGCAGATAACGCATATTGCATATTGTAGATAATGCATAATGTAGTCTTACTTGCTGAAAGAGAAAAGGACTTGAAGCATATACTGATGAAGATGAAAGAATACAGCCCCTTCAGTATGGATTACATTTCAACATACCAAACGAAACCAAACTCACTGCTGTCAAGTCAGATCCGACTCATAATGACCCCTCCTTGGGTTTCCAAGGCAGTATCACTACAGAAATAGATTGCCCAACCTTCCTTCCAAGAAGTGGCTGGTGGGTTTGAACTGCCAGCCTTCTGGTTAGCAATCAAATGCCTCAGGCACTATGCTACCAGAGCCCCCAACATAGAGAGAACAAAAATACTCACAACAGAACCAATAAGCCACATAATGATAAATGAAAAATATATTGTCAAAGATTTCAAATTACTTGGATTCACATTCAATGTCCTTGGAAGCAACAGTCAAGAAATCACACAATGTATTGCATTGGGCAGATATGCTACAAATGTCCTCTTTAAAGTGCTCAAAAGCAAAAATGTCACTTTGCAGATGAAGGTGGACCATGGCATTTTCAATCCCCTCATATGCATTGTGATAGTTAAGGTTGTGTTTCAACTTGGCCGGGCCTGGTTGAGTGGCTGGGCAGCTGGATGTAGTTATTCCCCATGATGAGACTGGTAATCAACTCCATGGTGGAATCTACTGGAGCAACTGAGCAGCTGACTTAAGGATGTGGTCTGCTTCCAGTATATATAAAAAGCTTTGAGGAGGTCTCTTGCTTTTGGGCATGATTGGACCCCACATGTAGCAAGTCTTCATTCAATAGCCTGCCAAGTTGTATATCAACCTTGGGATTGTTCCCAGGCTTGAACCAGTGGCCTGTCATGTGGTCTGGTAATCTTGAGAGTGTGCCATTTTACTTGTCAACCTTGGCTTTGTCAGCCTCAGCAGCCAGCAACTGCCTGAGTTAAGAGATGCCTCCAGCTCCAGTGGATCAAGAGCAAGAAGTAGAGCTAAAACCCAAGGTCAAGGGGCCTACACCCAATACCTAGAGTTGGCACTTTGAACTCAGACTTCTAGCCTCCTAAACTGTAACAGAATAAATCCCTGTTTGTTAAAGCCACCATTTGTGGTGTTTTCTGTTAGAGTGGCACTAGAGAACCAAAACAGCACGTGAAAGCCAAGCAGTGAATAAGGAAGACTGAAAAAGAGTTGATGTGTTTGAATTATGGTGTTGGTGAAAAATATGGAATATACTATGGACTGCCAGAAGTACAGTCCAGCATGCTCCTTAGAAGGAAGGATGGTGAGACTTTGCCTTATGTACTTTTGACATGTAATGAGGAGGGAAAAGTCCCTGGATAAGACATCATGCTTGCTAAAGTAGAGAGTCAGTGAAAAAGAGGAAGACATTCAACAAGATGAATTGACAACAGTGGCTGCAGCAATGGGCCCAGACATAGTAAAGACTGAGAATGTCATGGGACTGGGTCACTATGAGTTGAAAATAACTCAACAGCACTTAACAACAACAACATAAACATCATTTCCCAAGGACATTAAGTAACTTAATAATTTCACAGAATTTTATAATTTCCAATAACAATGGAACCTACCCTTTTTATCTGTGAAAGTGGAATAATTCCAAGAGTATTTTTCAGTGTTGTTTGTTAATTTGTTTTCAGCACTCTCTCTTCTTGGATTTTGAAAGCTAATGAACCTTCAATACTGCTTTTATTTTTAATCTATGCTTTTGTTCAAATTAATAGGTCTCAAATGTTTTTATTTTCTCTTTCCTTTCTTATTTCTATTATTTCTATTTTGTCAAGTTTCTCTCTTGTGAGTTTTATCAAAACAGTGTGATTGCCAAAGAAAATGATGAGGTTAGATGTCAGCAGACAGGACATTAAATCATTCTCTTTGCCATTCTTGAGCTGTAGGACTGTAGGATTCTGAACACATTAAGAAATTAGGTTTGTTTTCTCAACAATGAATTAAGCCTAATGGTGCCTTTACTGGATTCTTGTGGGATTAGTTTTGTGTGCCAAGTGTCTACAACATGGTCTGCCACATATAAACATGTGATGGAATGTTGTTCTCTTTCCCTGGGAAAGCCTGTATTTTCTTTTATCTTGCCGGCAAGTTCTCCAAACACAGATTTGTAGAAATGGTTTGAAGATTAATGGTATCACACATTTAGAAATGCTGTAAGTAGCTTTTGAGAACACAAACACATATCCCTGGATTACTCATATATTACTATAAAGTACCTGGGTAGATTTTTCACTGGTCACAAGTATAGTTGTGATCATGTACCATTAAGATTATTTTATTTCCTAACCAAATTCTGAAACTATAACTCTAAGGAGATATCTTGAATATCACATTCCTTGTCACCGTATGTTTAAGAGTAAAAAAATTGTGGCAAAACCAGTTATATTTCCATGAGAACAGCCTAAAGATCTTCTCTTTGTGCCTACAAAACAAACTTTAGAAATACCATCTACAAAATCTCTCATTTCTTTGGTTTCTTTATTGCCTGATTGATTGCTAATTCCTACATATAGATCTTCAAAACTTATGTTACCTGCATGTACAAATAGTTCCTTTCAAAGTACTAATGTGATATTTTCTCTTGGTTTTGTTTATTTATTTATTTTCTTCTTGTGTACTTAGCATTTCATTCTTTCAATTTTTCCTTCACATTTAATAATACCCCGTGTTATGTAATTTTGATTTTTATCTCTACTGACATTGTTCCAATACCTTTCCTTACTTTTCACTATATCCATGCTTTTCTCCTATTACCTTTTTTTCTGCATATGATACTGAAGATTTATTTTTTCAATTTATTTTCAAAAGTTGCTAATATTTGCACACATCCAACCAATGGTTCCATGGAAGAAAGACTGGCAATCTGCTTTTGAAAACCCAGTGGGGCAGTTCTAGTCCATTAGATGAGGTCACTGTGAGTTAAAAATAGACTAAGTGACACTCAACAAAATCAGCATCAGTCCTTCATACACTGGCTTTTCAAGATATACTAATGCCTGGATGTGTAACTTTTCAAAATAAGGTAATATTGATATGCTGTTTTCCTTCCATCTTCTTTTGATGTTTCCTTCATCGGTCAATTATTTTGCCCATAGAATCTTTCAGTATTGCAACTCAAGGCTTGAATATTTTCTTCAGTTCTTTCAGCTTGAGAAATGCCAAGGATGTTCTTCATTTTGCTTTCCAGATCTTTGCACATTTCATTATAATAATTGACCTTGTCTTCTCGAGCTGCTCTTTGAAATCTTCTCTTCAGCACATTTCTATTGTCATTTCTTCCATTTGCTTTAGCTACTCTCTGTTCAAAAGTAAGTTTCAGAGTCCCTTCTGACATCTACTTTGATCTTTTCTTCCTTTCCTGTCTTTTTAATGATCTTTTGCTTTCTTCATGGATGATGATATTCTTGATGCCATCCCATAGTTCATCTGGTTTTTAGTCATTGGTGTTTAGTGCATCAAATCTATTCTTTAGATGGTCTCTAAATTTGTTGTTGTTGTTGTTATGTGCCGTTGAGTCGGCCCCGACTCATAGCGACCCCTCCTTGAGTTTCCGAGGCAGTATCACTGCGGAAGTAGGATTGCCCAACCTTCCTCTAAATTTAGGTGGGATGTATTCAAAGTCATATTTTGGCTCTTGTGGACTTGTTTTAATTGTCTTCATCTTCAACTTGAACTTGAGCATATGAGTAGTTGATGGTCTATTCCACAGTCAGCTCCTGGCCTTGTTTTGGCTGAAGATATTGAATTTCTCCATCGCCTCCTTCCACAGATGTTGTTGTTGTTTGTTGTTATGTCCCATCGAGTTGGACCTGACTCATAGCGATCCCTCCTTGGGTTTCCAAGGCAGTATCACTATGGAAGTAGAGTGCCCAACCTTCTTTCTGAGGAGTGGCTGGTGGGTTTGAACTGCCAGCCTTCTGGTTAGAAGTCAAGTGTCTTAGGCGCTATGCTACCAGAGCTCCTCCACATATGTAAGGGGAGGGAAAAACACCAACCAGAGGGTAAACACATATTATCTTGAGTAAAGGGAAAGGCAATATACAATAAAAGGGG
>NW_006921727.1:1484864-1495065 GCF_000298275.1 Orycteropus afer afer
AGTCAAGTGTCTTAGGCGCTATGCTACCAGAGCTCCTCCACATATGTAGTCAATCTAATTCCTGTGTATTCCATCTGGTAAAGTCCATGTGTATAGCCACCATTTCTGTTGTTGAAAAAACCATTTGCAATGTATAAATCATTGCTCTTGAAAAATTCTATCATGGGATCTCCAGGTAATTTCTATCACTAAGGCCATATTTTCCAACTGCTGGTGATTATTTTTTGTTTCCAATTTTTGCATTCCAATCACTAGTAGTAATCAACACATCTTGATTGTATGATTGGTCAATTTCAGACTGCAGAAGTTGGTAAAAATCTTCAATTTCCTCATCTTTGGCTTTGGTGGTTGGTGCATAAATTTGAAAAATAGTATTGACTAATCTTCTTTGTAGGTGTATGGATATTTCCCTACCACTGACAACATTGTACTTCACTGTACCAAAAAGAATTAAAGGATGTCCTTCTATTTCATGAGGTGGCATATGATCAAGAACCAATGATACTGACAGAAGTCAAAGCTTCACTGAAGGAACTGGCAAAAAAGCAAAGCTCCAGGAACTGATGGAATACCTGTTGAGATGTTTCAACAAATGGATCATGTGCAGCAGGCACTTACTAGTCTATGCCAAGAATTTGGAATATAGCTACCTGGCCAACTAAGTGGAAGGGATCCATATTTTGTACCCATTCCAAAGAAAGGTGATCCAATGTGGAATGAGGAAATTATCAAACAATATCATTGATATCACACACAAGTAAAATCTTACTGAAGAGAATCCAAAAATGGTTGCAACAGAATATTGACAGGGAACTTCCAGAAATGCAAGCTGGATTCAGAAAAGGATGTGGGACAAGAGGTATCATTCCTGATGTCAGATGGATCTTGGCTGAAAGCAAAGAATACCAGAAAGATGTTTACTTGTGTTTCATTGACTCTACAAAAGCATTCAACTGTGTGGATCATAACAAATATGGATAACATTGAGAAGAATGGGAATTCCAGACCACATAATTGTGCTTGTGAAAAACTTGTACATAAACCAGGAGGCTGTTGTTCAAATAGAACAAGGGATACTACATGTTTTAAAATCAGGAGGGGAGTGTGTCAAGGTTGTATCTTTTCACCATACTTACTCAATCTCTATGCTGAGCAAATATTCCAAAAAACTGGACTATATGAAGCACATGGCATCAATATTGTAGAAAGACTCTATAACAAATTGTGATATGCAGACGACACAACCTTGCTTGCTAGAAGTGAAGATGATTTGAAGCACTTACTGCTGAAGATTAAAGATTAGAGCCTGTAGTATAGATTACATCTCAACATAAAGAAAATGAAAATCCTCCCAACTGGACCAATAAGCAGCATCATGATAAATGGAGAAAAGACTGAAATTGTCAAAGATTTTATATTATGTGGTTCTACAATCAACACCAGTGGAAGCAGCAGTCAAGATATCAGAGGACGTAATACACTGGGCAAGTTTGCTGCAAAAGACCTCTTTCAAGTGCTAAAGAGCAAAGATGTCTCTTTGAAGACTAAGGTGTGCCTGACCCAAGCCATGGTATTTTTAGTCACCTAACATGCATGTGAAAGCCGGACACTGAATAAGGAAGACTGAAGAAGAGTCGATGCTTTTGAGTTGTGGTATTGGTGAAGAATACTGAATGTACCACGGACTGCCAGAAGAACTAACAAGTCTTTCCTAGAGGAAGTGTAGCCAGAATGCTCCTTGGAAGCGAGAATGGCCAGGCTTCATCTGACCTATTTTGGTTATGTTATCAAAAGGGATCATTCCAAGGAGAAGGATATCATGCTTAGTAAACTGGAAGGTCAGCAAAGATGGGGGTCCTTAACGAGATGGATTGGCACAGTGGCTGCAAAAATGGGCTCAAACATAACAAGGATTGTGATGCTAGTACAGGACCATGCAGCATTTCGTTCTGTTGTACATAGAGTTGCTATTAGTTGGAGCCAACTCAGTGGCACCTGACAACAACAACATCAATATGCTATTAGGTTGCTGGGTGAGACAAGCAAAGTGAAGTCAACTTGTAACCTAATGGTTGGTGTTTTTAATCCACCCAGCAATGCCATGAAGAGCAGCCTGGCAATTCTCTTCTGTAAAGATTACAGCCAAGAAGACCTTATGGAGCCTCTACTCTGTACAATGGAGGTCACCAAGAGTCAGAATCAACTCCCCGGCCATGGTCTTGATTTTTAGAATATGGTATTAGTACTTACTGAAGGCTTTTAAGGTGCCAAACACTCTTTTGTTCTATGTAAATTATGAGATAAATTCTCCTATCACCATTTTGTAGATGAAAAACTGAAGTATAAAGAGATTAATAACTTGTCTTAGTCATTCTGTAGTAAATTCATGATTCAAACCAAAGAAATTTAAATTCATATCTCATTCATAACACTTCAATTGACTGCATCCCTAGTTTAACATTACTATTTTTACTCATATACTGGCCTTACATATAAAATAATAAAGGACAATTTGTGTGCATGTTTTAAAACATCATCATATATAATTTCTATAAATGTAAACTATAAACATTTCATCAGCCAATTTTGTATAAGCTCCAGTTGATTTGATGTCAGCAAAGCTTCTCATTCATAAGTATTCTCCTAGAGTCAACACACTGACATAACAAAAAAAAAAAAAAAAAAAAAGCTGAACAAAACAAACAACAAAACTTGGGAGGTTTGAGTTTAAATAAAATTAGCCTATCTAAATTTACTCTTTAATAGTGTTTTAATTAATTAGATATGAACTGTCTGTCTTTGAGAGCAAAGGAGTATTACATTTTCATTAAATATTCATGATGCTTAAAAAAGCCAAATAGGAATATTTGGGAGATACTGCGTGAATATCTCACAATTAGATGTCAAATGCATACCAACAAATTTGTTCTCACAGATATTTTTTATGATGACATAAAGGAAAATTTGAGCTCCAGCTGGGGGAAAAAAACAAACAAAACTATTCTCCCCATCTGATTGAAATACAATAGTGTTAAGCAATTGATCTGTGTGAAAGGACAATAAACCTAGAAATAATCACCATTGAAATCTTATCTAATATCTATAAATGATACAAATTTTCAGTAATTTGTGTTCTCTGATATTTCTTCGTTCAATCATAACTGGCATTGGCCAGAGTCACAATTACACCAATATTTTAGAACATAAAAGCAGCTGAGTAAGGTTCCTTTTAGCAACAATATTCAATATCAGGATTTGTTTTGTAATAATATATGAGGTCACTATTTTGTCCATATTTGTAAATAGAAAACAATGAAAACTTTTCATCAATGTTGGCATGGCACATACTTAGGAAAAAAAATTATATCCAACAAACGTATTACCACAGTTTCACTAAAATATAGTACTTAGTATGTGTCTCTAACAAGGATAAATAATGATGCATTGCCCACACATTTATGTTGTAAATCAGAAACACATAAAGTAACCCAATAGAAGCATGCAGTATTAGGTAGCAGATTTACTTTGCAGGTTTCCTGAGCTGAGCTGAGATTATGGTAACCCTTCACTGCCATATTTCACTCTGCTTTTTAAAACTCATCTGTAAAAGTAACATTACAAAGTAATTTCCAAGGAAGACAATAGCTTTCCCAAATGATTCTGATTCAAGGAAATGAGCAATTACTCAAAATGGTGATGGGCCAGAACACAGGTTAAGAGCTTGGCATTAGAGAGGAATGCAATGGTTTTGTAAAATGATAATGGTCAGAACATTGGCAAAAATTAAAAAAGGAAAAAAAAAAAAAAAACCTTAGTAAGAGAAAGGATAAAGAGCTAAATAAAAAAAACTTTGTTCTTCTTGAAAGCCATAGATATGGCTGAGTGATCATTTTCTGAAGAAAATGACTCCGAGCTCTTCATCTGTAATGAAAAACCACAAGAGTTAAACTGTGTAAATTATTCACTCTCTGTAACAGCATCTGTCATATAATATTCTCAAAAATAACAAGAAGATTGAAACTGTGATCATGGTAAAGTCATAAATAATTTCACTCATAATTTTATGTTAAATAGAGATGGACATCCCTTGGCAATTAACTTTATTTCTAGGAATCTGTCCTTCAGAGATAATGAGAGAAGAGGTCAAAGATTTATCCACCCAGATGTTTGTTATAGCATTATTTATAATGGCCAAATGTTGAGAACAAACTAAATGCCTAATAAAAGCAACCTGGTAAGATAATTCATTGTGCATCTATAATTATACCATGACTCCATGCATTAAAACAATACTTCTAGGAATGTTTAAGAATAAAGAATGTTATTCATATACAATATGTGTATACATATGTATAAAGCCATTTGCTATTGGGTCTATTGTGACTCATAGAAACTCTGTGTATGTCAGAATAGAACAGAACTGTGCTACATGGAGTTTTCAATAGCTGTTTTTGCAGAAGTAGATCACTCGCCAGGACTTCCTTCCTAGATGCCTCTGGTTGGATTCAAACCTCTACCTCTCTGTTAACAGCCAAGGACATTAACAGTTAACAACAGCCAGGGAATTGAATTATGTGTGTGTATACACACACACACACACACACATATTTAAATATATATATATACTAATTGCATAGTGGCTAAGGCACTTGACTGCTAACCAGAAGGCTGGCGGTTCAAACCCACCAGCCACTCCTCGGAAGGAAGATGCGACAATCTACTTCCATAGTGGAAATGCCTCGGAAACCCAAGGAGAGGTTGCTATGAGTCGTGTCCGACTCGACGGCACATAACAACAACAACAACAGTTTTCTAAACTCACTGCCGTCAATTCTGACTCATAGCAACCTCATTGGGTTTCCAGCTGTAAATCTTTATGGAAGTAGATTGCCTCACTTTCTTCCTACAGAGCATCTGATGAGTTTGAACCATTAACCTTCTGGTTAGCAATAAAATGGCTTACCCACTATGCCACCAGAGCTCCTTGTATACACATATATACATATGCGTATATGTGTATTTGCAGTCAAGTGGATTCCAACTCATAGTGACCCTATAGGGCAGAGTGGAACTGGACCATAGGATTTCCAAGGCTGTAATCTTTATGGTAACAGACTGCCACATCTTTCTCCCACGGACCTGCAGGTGGGTTCAAACCTCAGACCTTTTGATTAGCAGCCAAGCACTTTTACCACTATGCTGTTAGGGATCTACATATATAAATTTTAGCTAAAGATTTAATTAGCGGGAGACCATATATAAATTATTAGTAAATTTATATATGGTCTCCTGCGAATTAATTTCCTTGATTAAGTTCAACTAATAAAAATGGAGGAAAAAGAAAGAAGAAAGGAAGGAAGGCAGGTAGGCATGAAAGAAGGAAAGAAAGGGAAAGATTTA
The DNA here is from genome assembly GCF_000298275.1 of Orycteropus afer afer. NCBI lineage: Eukaryota > Metazoa > Chordata > Mammalia > Tubulidentata > Orycteropodidae > Orycteropus > Orycteropus afer. Next base: position 1,490,265 of record NW_006921727.1, read on the forward strand.
CCACATTGCACAATGGAAATTCCTTTATTATTATTATTATTATTATTACATAGAAAGTTCATACTTTTTGTTTCCTTTTTGAGGGGGAATGTGTGGCAAAGTGTTTAACTTATAAAAAAAATTTCTAAAGCAATTCATGTTAATAATAGAGTATTTTTAAAACACATATACAGAAAAAAAAAATCTCAGTAGTTTATTTTTCTCTCTTGAATGAAATATATACTTTGAAAAAGAAAATCTCCCATTATCACCATCTCCATGGAAAACTATTCTTAGCAGTGTTTTAGTCTTTCACATTTTTGTACAACTACAGAGATTTACACACATTTTATTTTTGCAAAAGGGGTCCAATTACACTTTCACTTATTATATTTGTGAAATAGAGTCCTAGAAATATATCACTAGGTTATAAAGCATGCACATTCTTAAAATTTTATAAATGTCTCAATTACCCTTCAAAACAGTTGTACAAAAGTATACTCCAATAAACCAAGAATAACAATATCACTTTTTCTGGATTGTGAGTGATACTGATTGTTTGCAATTTTTGTTGCTGTGGAAAGGTAAAAAATAAGAGAGTATTTATTTTTTAAAAGTTTGTATTTCTCTGAATATTAAAAATTAAAATACTCAAATATTAAAAATCCTGAATAGCCGAATTCTAATTTAACCATCATTTTCTTTCTTTTCTTCCTTCCTTTCTTTCTGTTTATTCATTCATATATTTTTTCTTAATCTTACAAAATTTAAACTACAAAATCCTAACATTGTTAATAACTAAAAAGTGAAGCACTAATACTCATGTATGATTATGCCTGCATATGTAATGTTTTGTAAAATGACTTTTTTCTCTTAGATTGAACCATGCAAATAGCTATTTTATAGATAAAAATTAACAGTTATTGTCAATTTCTTTTGCTTGAGCCTAATATACTTACCAGAAGTTATTAATTGTTCCATATTAATACTGTTTGTATATTTGTACATTGAGTTTTATTGAATGAAATTTATACTTTGTTTTAGTCTTTTACATTTCATACTAGATGGATATACCACATTCCCTGCTCATTTCTAGAAATTATAAAATAAATTATAAAATGACATTAAGCCAGAAAAACCAAACCAAACTCACTGCCATTGAGTCAATCCCGATTCATGGTGATCCATCCTTGGATTTATGAGGCGGTGTCTGTACAGAAACAGATTGCCCAGTCTTCCTTCCAAGGAGTGGCTGATGGGTTTGAATAGCCAGCCTTCTGGTTAGCAGTCAAATGCCTTAGGCACTATGCTACCAGAGCTCCCAAAATGACTTTAGTATGTGGCACAAAAGAAACTAAGTTCTGGAAAATTGCATTTTGCTCATATTTTGATTTCTTTCTCAAGCATACTATATTCTTTTATTTATTTTAACTAATGATATATTTTTATATCTACAGTGGAAGTCTACCTAAATTCATAATCATGGCCATAGTAGAACAACAAATAGCTGTAATGTCTTTGGATATCAAAAGAAATTTAAATTTTATTGAGTATAATAAAAATGATAATTATTTTGGAAGTCCATCAATAACATAATCAATGAGGACATTGTCATGGGTAATTTTACGTACCAACTTAGCTAAACTTTGGTGCCCAGTTGCCCAATTGTTTGGTCAAACACTAATCTAGATGTTGCTGTGAAGGTATTTTGTCAATGGGATTAACATTTGCAATCCATTTACTTCTTTTTTTTTTCACTTTATAGAGCAGAGTTTGGTTTATATTCAACATTTTGTGTACATTTAGTTTCACTCCCCATTTACCATCCCCAACCCTAACCCAGTCTCCTCCCGTCTCTGCTCAGTAACCCTACCCTCGTGCCCCTCATAGTTATGCACTGCTGTTTGTCCTGCATTTCCTCCATGTGAATGTTGCCCCTCTAGTGCTCCATGGTTGATAGCTCCAAGGGATGCATTTTCATAGAGTATACAGGTGCGTTCCCCTGGTTGAGTGGTCTGCATGTACATCTTCTTTACTATTGGGCTGAGAGCCAGACCCTGGGAGTAAGTTTTATTCCAGGCCAAAAATGTATCCCAGGGCCATAGTATTGGGGTTTCACTGACTCCATCCAACCAGTAATTCTGGTCATTATTAAGTTTTTGAATTTTGTTCCACGTTTTTCCTCCCACTCTATCTTGGATCTCCAATTTTGATCTTTTCCTGAATGGTTGGCATGTGTAGCTGGGTACCATCTAGTTCTCTGGTCTCAAGGTCCATCATGTCCTAGGTCTGATTGCTTCCAAATGCCATTGGTTTTTTGCACTCTTCTTCACTTCTGACAATAGGAGACATTAGCTGCATCTTAGATGACCACTTGAAGGCTTTTAAGATCCCATTTGCTACTCACAAATGTAAGATGAAGAACAAGATTTTTATGTATTTTGTTGTGCCAATTGAGTCTGGTGTCCCCCAGTACTGTGGTCCTAAGTCGGTAGATCCGTTGGATCTCTCTCCCACAGTTTCTGGCTATCTGTGAAGGATTACTCTATGTCTGTCTTCTGTTGTTTCTGTAAGGATTGCAGGTATTTTGTATCACTGGTATCTGTGCAAGATTAGCCTTCATGAGCAGGATTATACTCTAGACTAAGGTTAGATTCAGATGAGGCAAAACATACTGTATTCTTGATAAAGATGGAACTTATTTACCATTTCAAGAATAATTGAAAAATAACCTTAACTGAGTTAACAGCCAAATGCACTTATTGACAAACTCACAAAATGAATTAGGTATTTTTTAAGTTATAATCCACAGTTTTGTTAACAATTACTGTAATGATTAGAATCATAAATAATTTTCAGATTCTTAATGAGAAGCTATACCCCAGAATATGTGGAAGAGATTGCTAAAACACTAAAAATCTTTAGGGATAATGCATGTATTTTCAAATTAAATAATTCATATTTTAATAAATCCCTGGCACCAAATATTAAAGTACTTATTAAAGTAATTCTGCTTTGGATAACTATTTTCAAAAATTATGCCTAGCATTATTCCTACTTGAGAAGTCTATACTTATAGTTAGATTTAATTTTAGGCTTTATTTATTTATTTATTTAAAACTGAGTAAAAGAAAACTCTTACCAGATAGAGTTACTTGAAGGTTTATTTTCATACTTTTTAAATGAGATCTGAGTGCTGTAGTTTAATTGCTTCAATGACTCACATTTTGTAATTTAAAACAGTGATGCCTAATATTATCAAGTAATCCTTAACAACCATTCATAATAATTAAATGTTTTTTCCTTCTATAACAACAGTTCAGTAGTTATATGATTAATAACAAAGCCTAAACTTGTACAGGTAATGGCTACTCTTATTAATTTTCTAGACATTTTATGTTTCTGTGTAATTAGTTTAGGAAACAAATTCATGTTACATTGTTTTAAAGGAGATAACAGGGTAGTACATTTTTAAATGACTAATCTACTGAGTTACCAGATTTCTTTCAGAAAGAATATCACTTTGAGCATATAATTCAAATTCACTTATATAAAATTACTGATCAGATATATATTTTTAATGTATGACATAAGATTTGAAGGCAGAGACTGTGTTTCTTTGTCTTTCTTTTGTTTTCACTGTTTTCTTTGTTTAATAAATATTTACTGGGCACTTGCTACATTTAGTTGCAGAACTAGAAACAAGAGATTCAAAGGTGCTCTCAGGCATCAGAGGAAACGAAGTATGGATAATGACAATACAATAGGGAAAGTACTGGACTAGAGAATGTGATGAGTTTGTGTCCCCCAGAAAGAGATGTTGTACCTGTGAATATGATCTTGTAGGGTAATTGAAAATGTTATTAGTTAACATGAAGTCATACTGGAATAGAGTGGGTCCTAATCCCATAGGAGTAGTGTCCTAACAAAAGAGAAGAAGCCCACAGAGACAGAGAGAAGAAGCTGACACACAGTTACATTGTAATTGCAAGCCAGAGAACACCTGAGACTTCTAGAAGTTGAGAAAGATAAGAAAGGATCTTTCCCTAGAAGCTTCAGAGAAAACATGGTCCTGCTGACACTCCTAGCCTCCAAAATTGTGAGACAATAAACATCTGTTCTTGTAAGTCACCCATTTCATGGTACTTTTTCACAGCATCCCTAGGAAATGAATACAAGGAGCAGGCAAGTGTTCTTGTCTCAACTAAGAATTGTCAGAATAATCTTCCTATATTTTGATGTGTAGGCTGAGCTTAAAAAATGAGTCGATATGTATCCCATCACTCATCTGTCAGTTTGTCATACTGTGGTGACTTGTGTGTTGCTGTGAAGCTGGAGGCTATGCCACCAATATTTTGAACAGCCACAGGGTCATTCATGGTGGACAAGTTTCAGCATAACTTCCATATTAAGACAGACTCCAAAGAAGGAAGGGGCCATGTACTTCTCAAAGAATTTGCCAGTGAAAACACTATCTAATATATGCTGGAAAACTTTATGAATAGTCTGAAACATTGTCTGATATAATGCACCTCATGTCAGAAAGCACTCAAAATATGGCTGGGGAAGAGCTGCCTCCTCAAAGTAGAATGGACTTTAATGACATGGATGGACTAAAGCTTTCAGGATATTCATTTACTGATGTGGACAAACTCAAAATGGGAAAAACAGCTGTGAATATCTATTAATAATTGTAACATGGAATGTATGAAGTATGAATCTAGGAAAATTAATTGTCAAAAATTAAATGGAAGAAATAAAGATCAATATCCTAGGCATTAGTGAGCTGAAATGGACTGGTTTGGGCCATTATGAATCAGAC
>NW_006921727.1:1495465-1496580 GCF_000298275.1 Orycteropus afer afer
TTTTTCAAGACCAAAGACTTATTCATTGCAAATACATTTTCTCAACAACATGAACTGTGGCTATACATGTGGATCTCACCAGATGGTATGCACAGGAATCAGATCTACTACATCTGTGGAAAGAGGCAATGGGAAAGCTCAATATCTTCAGCCCAAACAAGACCAAGAGCTGACTGTGGAACAGACCATCAACTGCTCATATGCAAGTTCAAGATGAAGCTGAAAAAAATTAAAACAAGTCCGTGAAAGACAAAATATATCCTTGATTATATTCCACCTGAATTTAGAGACCATCTGAAGAATAGATTTGATGCATTGAACATCAGTGACTGTAAATGAGATAAACTGTGGGATGACATCAAGAACATCATCCATGAAGAAAGCAAAAGATCATTAAAAAGACAGGAAAGAAAGAAAAGACAAAAATGGATATCAGAAGATACTATGAAACTTTCTCTTCAACAGAGAATAGCTAAAGTAAATGGAAGAAATGATAAGATAAAAGAGCTGAGCAGAAGATTTCAAAGAGAAACTTGAGAAGACAAAGTCAATTATTGTAATGAAATGAGCAAAGACCTAGAGTTAGAAAACTGGAAGGAAGAAAATGTTCAGCATTTCTCAAACTGAAATAACTGAAGAAAATATTCAGGCCTCGAGTTGCAATATTAAAAGTTTCTATGGGCACAATAATGAATGATATAGGAAGCATTAAAAGAAGATGGAAGCAATACACAGGGTATTGTTTCAATGTTCTTCTATTTCAACAGGTGGCATGTGATCAAGAACTAATGAAACTAAAGGAAGAAGTCAAAGCTATATTGAAGGAATTGATGACAAACAAGGCTCCAGGAATTGATACACTGAGATGTTTCAACAATGGATGACGCACTCTAGGCACTTGTCTATGCCAAAACATTTGGAAGACAGCTACCTCGTTGGAAGAGATCCATATTTTTACCTTTTCCAAAGAAAGGTGATCCAACAGAATGTGGAAATTATTGAACAGTATCATTAATATCACACACAGTAAATTTTGCTTGTTGTTGTTGTTGTTGTGTGCCGTCGAGTCGGCCCCGACTCATAGCGACCCCTCCTTGGGTTTCCAAGGCAGTATC
>NW_006921727.1:1497455-1498715 GCF_000298275.1 Orycteropus afer afer
AGATGTCTCTTTGAAGACTAAGGTGCACCTTACCCAAGCCATGATATTTTCAATTGCCTCGTATGCATGTGAAAGCTGGACAAAAAATAAGGAAGACCAAAGAAGAGTTGTGGTGTTGGTGAAGAATACTGATAGTACCATGGGCTGCCAGAATAACTTACAAATCTGTCCTGGAAGAAGTATAGCTAGAATGCTCCTTGGAAGGGAGAATGGTCAGCCTTTGTCTCACCTACTTTGGTCATGTTATCAGAAGGAACCATTCCCTGGGGAAGAATATCATGCTTGGTAAAGTGGAGGGTCAGTTAAAAAGGGGAAGATCTTCATGGAGATGGATTGACACAGTAGTTGCAATGATGGGCTCAGGTATAGAAAGGATTGTGAGGCTGGCACAGGACAAGTCAGTGTTTCATTCTTTTGTACATAGGGTCGTTATGAGTCAGAGCCCACTTGATGGTACCTAACAACAACAACAACAACAGATATGTATCATGTTAAGAAGGGAGGACAAGGCATTCCAGGAGAAGAAGGAATTGTAAGAATGAACAGGAAATGAGTGATAGGAAGCAGTTGATTATAAATAAATATATTTATATTTATGAATTTAAAATCCTTGTTCTTTCCAACAATATTATTTGCAATTTTAAAATGTTCCTTTTTCTCTCCCAGATTGTATTAGTTTCAGGTATTACATTCAATACTGCAGTCCTATTATAGTAGCACTATTCTGGTAGTACTCGGAAGGAAAATTGGGCAATCTACTTCCACAAAGATACCCCCTCAGAAACTCAAGGAGGGGTCACTATGAGTCAGATGCATCTTGATGGCAGTGGGTTTTTTGTTTGTTTGTTTGTTTATTCTAGTGGTAGAGTGGATAAGGCATTTGGCTGCTAACAAAAGGTTGGCAGTTCAAACACACTGGCTACCCCGTGGAAGGAAGATGGTGGAATCTACTTCTGTAAAGATTTACCACCTGTGCAGAACTGCCCATTAGGGTTGTCTAGGCTGTAATCTTTACAGGAGATCATTGGATCTTTCTCCTGCAGAGATTCTAGGTATATCCAAACTGCCAACTTTTCAGTTATCAGCCAAGCACTTAAATGTTGTGCCACAAGGGATCCTTAATGCATGCTAGAGAAAATAGAATAGTAAAGGGCATGAAATGTGCTTAGGTCCTTGTGTTGGATTGGGTTCTCTAGAGAAACACAAAAACCAGCAAAGTGTATATATATATTTATAGAGAGAGAAAGAGAGAGAGAGAGA
>NW_006921727.1:1503935-1509788 GCF_000298275.1 Orycteropus afer afer
GATCCATCATGGGAACCACCACTCACAACTGGAGTCCAGCCAAGTTGACACATCTTCAACTATCACAGTCCTCCTCTGTTTCTTCCATGCTATGAGAAGAATATGACCTGAATTAATCTCCAATCCAAGAAGGATAGAAGACATGTAGACCCAATTTTCGGTTTGGGGTCAGTGCAGCCATGCTCAGCCTAGATCAACTTAATACCAGACATGCCGTAAACGCATGAATGAAAAGCACATGGCTCTTGTTGTATGCAACTGAAATTTTACGGTGTTTGTTAAGCAGTAGTAGCTGACTGCTACATAGTTTTGAGCATAAATTCTGATATGCTGATGGTCAGTGGGAATTTGTTGAATGGGGAAAGAACTTTAACTCATCTGTTGTAGCTGTTGGAGAATTAGATTTGCCTAAATTTATATATATACAATGTCAAACTCCAACAAAATTCCCCTGAGACTATAAAAACAAACCAAGATTATAGTGCAGAAATACACTTGAGCCCTTCAGAAATGGCATGTCTTGCTTATAACAGGAGAATAAAACTCAATCCAATCAACTGATTGATCTCAAACATTAAAAAAAAAAAAAAGGACATGGATGTCCAGTCAACTCTGACTCATCACGACCATATAAGACAGAGTAGAACTGCCCCGCAGGGTTTCCAATGCTGTGAATCTTTAAGGAAGCACAGTCACACCTTTCTCCCTCAGAGTGGCTGGTGAGTTAGAACCACTAACCTTTAGTTAGGCTCACAGTCAAGCACTTACGGTAACCACTGTGCCACCACAGCTCCTTCCTTAAAGCATGGAGGTGATAAATCCTGACATGGCATCTAATCTGAAGACAGGAGTACAAATCTGAATCCTGCTAAAACAGTGATTAAAATACTGATGCCTCATTTATACATTAAGACAATTTCCAGGGTGAGGAACAAGCACATACAGCTCATTGTCTGCCTGACCAACACCTGACCAATCAGCCCAGATATCACAGCCAATCAGTACAGTTAGTAATAGCCAGTGATATGACTTCCTAATACATGTTAGGGACTCGGAGTTTTCAGCTATTAAAAAATAATAATAATAATAAAAGCAAACAATTGAACACCTTCCAGTTTTTCTTCCTAGTGATATATTCTTCAATGTACCCTTTCCCACTGCTCCTGCTTTTGCCTAAAATTCTTAATTTGACATACAGTTATAATTACATAAAGAAAATGCTCAGTAAATGATATTTCATGTTGTTGTTATTGTAGTGGTCTGAGAGTTGAGGGTTTTTTCCTTTGTATCAGCTCTTTCCTGCCTCATCTCCCACTAATTCCCCGAATGTTGGTAACATACAACTACTACACATTCCCTTTGCTTTGCTTAGGAAAGGGCTCTTATTTTTAACATTCTACTCACACATTTTCTCCTCTTGGAAGCAAGATTCTAGTATCTAGTTTATTCTTTATGTTCCCCTAGCCCTCTCTGTGCACATCTATTAGAAATTCATGCACTGGTCATGATTTGTATATACAGCTTCCCTACTAGAATAAGTAGTCTCTGGAGGATGGGGTAGAAAGGAGGCATATCCCAGTGAGGTTTGTATTCTCTGGACATAATTGATTTATCTTCCTGTTTTGCAAAGGTATTCAGTTTGAGATTCTAAAGTGGAGGGGAAGACATATCATAACAAAAATTCCTCCTTTCTCTGTCTGGAGCTTCATCACCAGCATCTGCCCTCTGCTTTGAAAGGCTTGAAGGAAGGAAAAAGAGTGGAAGGTTCCAATATGGAAAATGCTAGTTTTGCTCATTTTTTAAAAATTTATTTACTTACTGCTTGTTTTAAATAATAAGTTTCATTGCTTTATGGAGGCTTTTATGCTCAATGTCTTTTTGAAAAAGAAACTTATAGGAAAATATGGCAAAATCATGGATTTTTTAAAAAATTGATTTCTCTATTAAAATACAAATGCAGTTCTATTGGAAATATTATCCACATTTTGTCAGTTTTTACTTCATCCTTTATTATGCAAAATTATTCCATATGAACATGGAGTTAAGAACTACTAGAAAAAATCTTGCCTGCTAACCAGAAGGCTGGCGGTTCAAACCCACCAGCCACTCCTCGGAAGGAAGGTTGGGCGATCCTACTTCCGTAGTGATACTGCCTCAGAAACCCAAGGAGGGGTCGCTATGAGTCAGGGCCGACTCGACGGCACATAACAACAACAACACATCAGAAAATAAATTATGTACACATTTGTTTTAAAATACCACTCTGATGCTGCAATACAGTGAGTTACTTAAAATGCACTTCTAGCCATCATCTTTGTGACTCCCACACAATTATTGAGTAGGACTATGCAAATAAGTTGCTTGTGGCTGGCCAGGGAATGAGATAGCTTGTTTTTAGTACAAATAAGGTATATGGAATTTGTAATGGTTAAATTTATGTGTCTGTCAACTTGAATGGGTCCTGATTTTCAGAGGTTTGGCAGTTATATAATGATGTAATTGTCCTGCATTTGGTGATATGTTGTAAATCCTAGCCTCTATACCTATGGTTATGGTCCCATTTGGGGGTGAGTTATTTTTTATGTTAATGAGGCAAGATTAGGGTAGGAGGTATCTTGATTCACCACCTTACTACAAGATGTGACTCAAGTCATCACCCTTACCAACTTTATTCAAGTCACACCCTTGAACTGCCCTGCTCAGGTAAAGGAAGTTTCCTTGAAGGTATGATCTGCACCAAATATATATCAATGCTCTGGTGAAGTTCTCTCTTGCTCTGGACCCTGCATCCACTCAACATCATGTGGCTTCCTTTTCTTTGAACCTGAGATAGCAGCTTATCATTTGACCTGATTCATCAGCTTCCACAGTATTGTGAGCTGGCAGCCTGTTGTCTTACTACCAGTTGGATTCATTGGACCCTGCAACCACATAAGTCAGGAGAAGCTTGTGGGACTTGACAGCCTCCACAACAGTGTGAACCATTCCTTGATGGTTCACGGATTCTGTTAGACATTGCAGTGAGTCATGGAGCTCAAAGATGGAGGATACTGAGAGGAGGAGGAGGAGTTGATGTTAAAGATGATGGAATAGTACAGCAGTTTGGAAAAGTTGGATGTTTGGAACATCTTTAACCTCTGCCTTGTAAGAAGCAACTTTGTGCTGCTCTTTTTAAAAGAAATTATGCATTCAGATGTCTATAGATAGGAAAGGGATGTTAATCTGTAAAACAGAAATTAAATCTTTGTCTGTGTTACTGAATGATGTAAAATTGATTGGACATATTTTTCTCAAATTTAGAACATATGTTTGGATGTTCTGATTTAAAATACTGGCTAGTGGCATACACAATTGTCACTTTAGAAACTTTACTAGGTGCCTCAAAATATATAGCTGACATCTGCAATACATGAAACGGAGAGACCCATATGCCTGCTAAACAGTACAGATGTTTCATATGTATGAAGAAGACATTGAAAAAACACAAACTGGTTACAAGTAGAACCCCCCCACAAGGAAGCTGACAAGAGCAGACACCCTGATTATAGGTGGGTTGTTTCTCACATGGACAACTCAGCCCATAATCACTTATTATAAATGGTTTGTTATTTTACCAAACAGCCAAATTTAAAAAAGAAAATTCATAATTAGATTGAAATGAATGCTGTTTGTAGAAGGAAATTACTAGAGAGATATGGCTGGCTTTGTTGGAGGATCAAAATGATCCTCAACAGATTCTATAAATTCAACAACAGTAATATTAAGCACATGTGGTAGAATATAATGTTGCAAATTTTCCACACTTAACAGGTGTTTAGCATTTTTATTTTTCCAATTCTACTCTGAAAAAAATGATGTACTTATAACTGAATGTAATCACTTAAATGATTACTCTTAAGTCATTGATTAAATAATGTTCTCTATGTATGTCATAGGAGCTCTGGTAGCATAGTTCCTAAGGCACTTGACTGCTAACCAGAAGGCTGGTTGTTCAAACCCCCCAGCCACTCCTTGGAAGGAAGATGGGACAATCTACTTCTGTAGTGATACTGCCTCGGAAACCCAAGGAGGGGTTGCTATGAGTTGAGTCCGACTCGACGGCACATAACAACAACAATAATGTATGTCATAGATAAAAATGTGCTGAGTCTACATCATGTATTTAGAAGCACCTCAAATATCTAACAATTCCCTGTTGTACTCAACTTGTGCTGAGAGAGTTCTTTTTTTATTTTTTAACGTTTATTTTGGTGAAAACATACACAATAAAACATTCACCGACATAACAATTTGCCCATTTATAGCTCAGAGATATTGATTTTATTTTTCATGTCATACCACCATTGGTGCTGTCTTTTTCCAATATATTCCACCACCATTAGCATAAACTCAATGCCCTCAAACAAAAGCTTCCCCTTTCTCCCTCCCTCCTATTCCTGGTAATCACTAAAAATCTTTGATTTATATATATATAAAATTTATTTTATTTTAGCCAATTTAGGAATTTAGTCTCGTCTCCCCTCCAAGTGAACCCTCCTTGGGTTTCTGAGATGGTATCACTATAGAAGTAGATTGTCTCATCTTCCTTCCAAGGAGTGGCTGGTGGGTTTGAACAGCCAGCCTTCTGGTTAGCAGTCAAATGCCTTAGGCACTACACCACCAGAGCTCCATTTGTTTTTTGCTTTTTTTCCCCTCCCATCCCTGGTAACCAACAAACAAACAAGGAAAGTTTCCTTCTATGTATAAACCTTTCCTTGACTTCTTACAATAATGGACTAATGAAGTATTTGTCCTTCTGTGATTGACTAATTTCACTCAGCATAATGTCCTCCATGTTCATCCACCTTATGTGGTGTTTTGCATATTTGACATTATTCTGTAAGGTTTCATAGCATTCCATTGTGTGTATATACCACTCATAAATCTCACTGCCGTCAAATCAATTCAACTCATAGTGATCCCTCCTTGCATTTCCAAGGCAATATCTCTACAGAAGTAGATTGCCCTGTCTTCCTTCTGAGGAGTGGCTAGTGGGTTTGAATTTCCAACCTTCTGCTTAGCAGTCAAATGCCTTAGGCACTATGCTACCAGAGCTCCTGCATGTACCACAGTGTATTTATCTATTACTTGGCTGAGGGGCACTTAGATTTTTCCATCTTTTGCTATTGTGAATAGTGCTACCATGAACATAGGTGTGCATATATCTGTTCATGCCCTACCTCTCACTTCATTAGAATACATACCTAGTAATGGAATTTTTGATCAAATGATGTTTCTATTTCCAAGCTTTTAAAGAATCACTGTACCTATTTCCACAGTGCTTGTATCATTTTACAGTCCCACCAGCAGTGTATGAGAGTCCTAATCTCTCCACATCCTCACCAATATTTGTTATTTTCTGTCTTGTTGAACTTTGCTATTAACACTGTGGTGAGATGGTATCTCAGGGCTGTTTTGATTTGCATTTGCTAATGGCTAATGATGGCAAACACTTCTTCATGTGTTTGTTGGCTGCCTGAATATCTTCTTTGGTGAAATATTCATGTCTTCTGCCTATTTGTTAATTGGTTTGTTTGTCTTTTTGATGTTGAGGTGTTGGAGTTTTCTATAAATTTTAGAGATAAGTTCTTTGTCCAGTATGTCATTGCTAAATATTTATTACCATTATGTAGGTTCTCTTTTTACTCTTTTGGAGAAGTCTTTTGATGCACATAAGAATTTAATTTTTAGAGACTTCTGGTAAGATGGCAGAATAGGCAGACATGCTACACAGACCCTCTTCAACAAAGAAAAGAGAAACCAATCGACAGAGATACAGAAGATAATCCTGGATCCCTGAGCTTTGAAAGGAAG
>NW_006921727.1:1510558-1514482 GCF_000298275.1 Orycteropus afer afer
AAAAAAGATCAAAACAAAATGAACAAAGCCTAAGGATCATGTGGAATACCATCAAAAGGAATAACCTATGTGTAATCAGAATTCCTGAATGGGAAGAGACAAATAAAACCAAAGGAAAAATTGTCAAAGATTTGTGGGAAGAGAATTTTCCTGGTATAAAGAAAGATGAAAATATATCCATTCAAGAAGTCCAATGAACCCCAAACAGGATACACCCCCCAAAAAATTACCAAGACATATCATTGTCAAACTCACCAAAACTAAAGACAAAGAAAGAATCCTGAAAGCAGCATGGGAGAAACAAAAAGTTAGCCGCAAGGGACAACCAATAAGACTAAGCTTGGATTTCTCAGCAGAAACCATGCAGGCGAGAAGACAATGGGATGGTATATATAAAACCCTGAAGGAGAAAAATTTCCAACTAAGAATTACATGCCCAGAAAAATTGTCCTTCAAGCATGATGGTGAAATTAGGACATCTCCACATAAGCACAAATTAAGGGAATTTGTTAAAACCAAATCAAACTTACAAGAGATGCTAAAGAGACTCCTTTGGACAGAGAACCAACAACAGCAAACAACAACTGACCATTAACACCCATGATGACATAACTCAGAAACCAACCCATTTATAGAAGTATCCAAAGTAAATAAGTCTACAAGATTGTAAACAGGAACCAGACATCAATTGACAAATGAGGACAACTACAAACCAAAAAGAGGGAAAAAAAATTTGTAGTTACAGAACATCTAAATGGTAGGGAAGTCAAGACAACTACAGATACAGATAGAACAGACTGTTCTAAACTTGGGAAGAAAACTATAAATCACAGGGCAACCTCAAAGAAAAATTATAAACCTTCACATCAAAATAAAAAAGAGGGAATTTGTTAAAACCAGACCAACCTTACCAGAGATGCTAAAGGAAGTCCTTTGGACAGAGAATCAACAAGAGCAAACAATAACTGACCAGCACGAATATTTAGCAAGTACTAAAACAATAGCAATGAAGGAAGTGATGACACAATTCATAAAACGAGCTCAGCACAGAAAATTATGTGGAACAAAGAAATCAACACCATGAAAAAGCACACAACAAAATGAAAGCAGCAAATTCATACTTGTTGATAATTACATATCTGACAAAGAACTTATCTTGAGATTTATAGACGAACACTAGCACCTCAACAGCAAAGGAATTAACAAGCCAATTGAAAAAATGGGCAGAAAACATGAATAGACACTTCATCAGGCAACCAGCAGATACACGAAGAGATGCTCACGATCATTGGCCATCAGAGACATGCAAATCAAAACAACAATGAGATACCATCTCACCCCAGCACTGATGACAAGGTTCAATAAGACAGAAACTAACAAATGCTGGTGGAGATATGGGAAGATTGGGACTCTTTTACACTGCTGGTGGGACTGTGAAGTGATACAACCACTGTGGAAAGCAGTATGGCGATTCCTTAGAAAGCTGGAATTGGAGATACGATTTGACCCAGCAATCCCATTACTGGGTATAAATCCTAGAGAGGTGAGAGCCAGGACAGGAACAGTTATATGCACACCCATGTTCATTGCAGCACTATTTACAATAGCAAACAGATGGAAATAACTTACGTGACCATCAACAGAAGAGTGGATGACCGAACTATGGTACATACACACAATGGAATGCTGTGAGGCACTAAAGAATAATGTGGAGTCTGCAAAACACCATATAACATGATTGAACTCAGAGGACATTTGTTTTTGTTGTTGTTATGTGCCATCGAGTCGGCCCTGACTCATAGCAGACATTATGCTGAGTGAAATAAGTCAATCACAGAAGGACAAATATAGTATTAGTTCATTGTTGAGTAGGGTCAAGGAAAAGTTTATATATGGAGGGAGACTTTCTTTGTTGGTTTCCAGGGGAGGGAACACTATGTGGTGGTTAAGTTTGTGTGTCAACTTGGCTGAGCCTGGTTGAGTGGCTAGGCAGCTGGTGATAGTTATTCCCAGTGATGAGACTGGCAATCAACTCCATGGTGGGATCTAACACAAGCAGCTGAGTAGCTGCTTTTGGGATGTGGTCTGCTTCCTGTATATAAGGAGAAGCCTTAGGGATAGTCTCTAGCATATGGCACATTTGGACTATTCATGTAGCCGTGTCATTGTTCAGCAGCCTGCCATTTTCTGACAACCATGGGATTTACAATGGACTTGAATTAATGGCCAGCCATGTGGTTTGGTAACATCGGGACTGTGCCGTTTTATTTGTCAACCTTGGGCTTTTTAGCCTCAGCAACCAGTAGCTGTTGGAGTGAAGAGATGCCTCTGGCTTCAGTGGGCTGGGAGCAAGAGGCGGAGCTGAAACCCAAGGTCGAAGGGCTTTTACCCAGCCCCCAGAGCCTGGCACTTTGAACTTGGACATTTTGCCTCCCAAACTGTGAGAGAATAAACTCCTGTTTGTTAAGGCCATCCCATTGTGGTATATTCTTGTCAGAGCTGTAGTAAGTAACCAGAGCACACTGCAAATAAAAAAAGGATTCATTGACCCATGTCACTTTAGTTTTATGTATTTCACTGTACATAAGTTATATTTCAATAAAATGCATACAAAAATTAATTTTTAGAATGTCCCAATCATTTTGTTTGTATTCTTCTGTTTGTGCAACTTGGGTTATGCTTGACAGTCTATTTATGCCATAAATTAGGGCCCTAAATTTGCCTGTATTTTTTCTTTGATAAACTTTACAGTTTTATGTTTCACAGTTAAGTCTTTGATACATCTGGCATTAATTTTTGTATGGTGTGAGGTATGGATCTTGTTTCATTTTTCTGCAAATGGATATCCAGTTCTGCACCATTTGTGAAAAAGACTTTCCCTTCCCATTTTATAGATGTCAGCCTTTGTCAAAGATTAACTGACCATAGGTTGGTGGGTCTAATTCTGGATTCTCAATTCTATTTCATTAGTCTATGTGTCTGTTGTTGTACCAATACCAGGCAGTTTTGACTACTTTGGCTATATAGCAGATTTTCAGATCCAGCAGTGTGAGACATTATATTTTGTTCTTCTTCAGTAGTGCTTTGCTTATCTTAGGTCTCTTTCCTTTCCATATAAAACTAGTTATTGGTTTTTCCATATCTTTACAGAATGTTGATGAAATCTGCATCAGGATTGCATTGAATGTATAGATTGCTTTGGGTAGTACTGATATTTTCACAATGTTCAATATTCCTATCCATGAGCATGGAATGTTCTTCCACTTATGTAGATCTATAATAGTTTCTTGAAGCAGTGTTTTGTAGTTTTCTTTGCGTAGGTCTTTTGTGTTCCTAGTAAGATTTATTCTCAAGTATCTTATCTTGTTGGTAGCTATTGTAAATGGTATTGATTTCCTTATTTCCTTTTCAGAGACCTCTGATTTTTTTTTATGTGGATCTTTTATCCTGCCACTGATAAATCTTCCAATATGTTTCAGTAGTTTTCTTCTGAATAGCTTGGGTTTTCTATATATAGGAGCATATCATCTGAAAATAGGAATAGTTTTACTTCTTCCTTAACAATTTGGATGTCTTTTATTTTCCTATCTTGCCTTATTATCCTGGCTAGGACTTCCAACACAGTGTTGAATAGAAGTGGAGGTAGACGCATCCTTGTCTAGTTCTTATTCACGAGGAGAATGGTTTCAGTCTCTCTCCATTGAGAATAATGTTGACTATTGGTTTTGCATATATACTCTTTATTATTTCTATTTATCTGAGAGTTCTTTTGTTTTTTATTAGAAATGGATGGTGAGTTTTAGCAAATACCTTTTCTGTATCTATTGATTAGATCATGTGATTCTTTTCCTTTATTTTATTTATGGGATGGATTATGTTGATTGTTTTTCTAATCCTGAACTATCCTTGCATAATTGGTCTGAA
>NW_006921727.1:1514582-1528827 GCF_000298275.1 Orycteropus afer afer
ACCATGGACTGCCAGAAGAATGGACAAATCTGTCCTGGTAAAAGCATAGTCAGAGTGTTCCTTGGAAGCAAGAACAGCCAGACTTCATCTGACCTACGTTGGTCGTGTTGTCAAAAGGGACCATTCCCTGGCTAAGGGTATCAAACTTGGTAAAGTGGAGAGTCAACAAAAAAAGAGGAAGGGCCTCAACAAGATGGCTGACACAGTGGCTGCAACAAAGGACTTTATTTGTAGCAAGGATTGCGAGGTTGACGCAGGACTGGGCAGTGTTTCATTCTCTTGTACATAGGGTCGCTATGAGTTGGAGCTGACTCAATGTCACCTAACAATTTTTAATAATAAAAAATTATTATTTTGTTATATGTTTTTGGAGTCTATTGGCTAGGATTTTGATAAATTTGCATCTGTATTCATGAGGAATATGGAGCTGTAGTTTTCCTTTCTAGTGGTATCTTTCCCTGGTTTTGGTATCAGGGATATATATGCTTGCTTCATAAAATGAATTAGGGAGGATTCCATCCTTTTCTATCATCTGGAATAGCTTGATTAGGATTGGTATCCGCTTTCCTCTTAATGATTGGTAGAATTCTACATGGAAACCATCTGGGCCAGCACTGGTTTTTTTTTGGTAATTTTTTTATGACCTGTTCAATTTCTTCTTTTGTTATGGGTCTGTTTAAATTTTTCAGTGCAGTCTCTGTTACTTTAGGTAGGTAGTATGTTTCTAGAAAACTATTTCTTATATAAAAAAACAAAACAAAACAAAAAACTCACTGCCATAGAGTAGCATATGACTCATAGCGACCCCTCCTTGGATTTCTGAGGCGGTATCACTAAGGAAGTAGATTGCCCCATCTTCCTTCCGAGGGATGGCTGGTGGATTTGAACTGACAGCCTTCTGGTTAGGAATCAAATGCCTTAAGCACTATGCCACCAGAGCTCCTAACCATTTCTTCTGGGTTTTCAAATTTTTTGGAGTACAGTTCTTCATAGTATCCTGATATTATTATTTTTATTGCTGTTGGTTCTTTTGTGACATCACTCATTTCATTTCTTATTTATGTTATTTTCATCTTCTCCTTCTTTTCCTTTATTAATTTTGGCAGTGGACTACTAGAAGAACAAACACATCTGTCTTGGAGGAAGTATAACCCTAATGTTCCTTAGAAGTGAGAATGGTCGGACTTTATTTCTCATACTTTGGTCATGTTGTCCTAAGAGACCAGTCCCTGGAAAAGGATATGCTTCATAAGGTACAGTACAGTCAGTGAAAAAGGGGGAGACCCTCAAGGAGACGAATTTGCACAATGATGCATTGATGGGCTCCAGTATGGCAGTGATTGTGAGGATGATGCAGGACCTGGCAGTGTTTCATCTTCATACATACATGGGGTCAATATGAGTTAGAAATGGTATAACAGCACTTAACAACAATGATGGCTGATATAATATTGAACTCTTACAATCTTTTTTTTTTTTTTCCCCATGGTTCTGTGATATTATTTCATACCCAGAAGATAAGAGTGCTGGAATCCTGGAAAGATACCAAACATATGTTGTTATGCTCTTTCCCAAATTAAAGAGGGTATTTCCTTTGAGGTTTTTATCAACAGAGCACTTAGACATTCTGGGTTTTTTTGTTTGTTTGTTTGTTTTTTCCTTACTGCACATAGCTCTGTCTGGATGCTTTCATTGTTGCATCATTTTTTTTAAATTCCACTCTGTTCTCTCCCAAATGAGTAAGAAATGGTTAAAATTATTATTATTTTTAAAGTATTTCCCCAGGTTTTCTTGGCATTCTCTGCTTCAATGTTTATTTGCAAATGAAAAGCAAGATAATGTTATTATTCTTTTCCATGTTGGCAGCACCTTCTTATATTTCTGCCTCTTGTCAATGGATTATTAGCACAGCATGGAAAAGTATACTTATTTTCTCCTTTTATTTGAGTCTTCTTGTATGAATAAAATTGAAAATATAGATTTTATCAAAATCATTGTAATTTTCTTAATCAATACTGCTTTTAGGTGACCTTCATTTAACATCAGCCTAAAATTGCAGTATGTTAAAATGTAAAAGTGGTTACACAAAGCATCCTTGTTATAAACAAAAATCACTGAAGACAGGCTAAAATCAGAGAGGGCCAACAATCTGATGCTGTCACTTATAAATGCACTTTGAATTTAAAAAAGAAGGTAGGTTCCTCCTAAAATCCCTGTAGGTTTAATTATATTTTAAAACCACTGAGTTTACTCTTTTTAGTTCTTTGTACCAGTTTTGGACAACTAAGAAATAATCACCTCTAATAGCTCTATTTCATTAATATAGATATTATAGTTTTTGAGCATTTAGCATAATCTAGGTTTTAAGTTTGAAGTTTTTTAAAAAATGTAAATTAAGGCACAATAGAAATCTGAGAGAGAAGTGTGGACCAAGAGGGCATTCCCTATCTACCCAATTATGCATAGAAATTCATTTTTCCTTGTCTTGGAAGGCAATCCTTTAATGAGTTAAGGTTGCTATGTAAGTCTAAAGTGGTAAGTGGTCTTTTTTTCTTTCTTTCTTTTAAGTATGACATTCCATTGTTACTGGTTTGACTTCAATATTACATGATTCATTATGCATTTTCATTTTGTAAAAATAAATTCCCCTATTTTTTGTTGTTGTTGTTGTTGCTGCTGATGATGTTTCACTTTGTTTCATTTTAAACAGACCTGCCCCATTTCCAACAGTGAAAGGGCTCCTCATGATCTCATACTTCACTCCTCCTGATCTCAAATATAAACTAGGTCAGTAACTCATAATCACCTTTGACCAACACAAGCTTGGCAGGAAATGGTGGCCTCCCACTTTACTTCTCTCTTCCATCTCTGTTCAGACAGTGCTTCAAATTCTCCACAATAAAATCTGAGATACTTATACATACTGTCTCCACAATAATGCAGTTAGAAGTTCAAGAATGTTGGGAACCAAAATGTAAATGTACAAATATTATTTATTTATTCAACAAGTATTTATTGAGTCTGTTCCATGTCCCCACCAGTGTTCCAGGTAGAGGAGAATACATTAGTGAACAAAACAGGAAGGCCCTCTGCTATCCTGGAGCCTCCACCATGCATTTCTACTCCCCATTTTCAGGAAATTCCTTTGGTTTCTCTATTCAACTCCTAGACTTTCTTCTGTTCTGATTGAGGCCAGGGGAAAAGAGGTGAACTGGAAAAGGTTACACTAAAATATATTAAAGAAAATATGAAATTCTTCATGGAAGAGTAGATAGACTGGATTCCAAAGGCAGAATGTGAAGTGAGGAAGTGATAGTGAAAGCCAAGGAAGAAGAGACAGAAGAACTGCCTCCTTTCCAACCCCACCTCTAGTTTGAGTGTTTTAGATTGGGGAAGGGAGAAAAGGGCAGGCTGCCTGATGATTTAAGAGCTTTGTGAAGAGAAGTAAGTAAATAAAATTTGGGAGGATCCTCTGTTTTGTGTTATAGCCCTCATTGCTACTTGTTTGAGAAATTTAAAATGTCTATTTGTGTTCAATAGGTACATTGATATTTCCCAGCCAATGCACCCTAAACATCCATCTGTCAGTGGATCTTGTGTGTTACTATGATACTAAGCTGGTTTCAGGAGAAATTCTAGACTAAGACAGACTGGCAAGAAAAGCCTGGCAATCTACTTTCTAAATTAGCCAATGAAAACCCTATGGATCACAATAATCCAATCCATAACTGGCCACGTGAAAAGCACAGGATGGGTAGTGTGTTTTTTTCCACTGTGCATGGCGTCACATGCACAGGAGCTCTGGTAGCATAGTGCCTAAGGCATTTGACTGCTAACCAGAAGGCTGGTGGCTCAAACCCACCAGCCGCTCCTCAGAAGGAAGGTTGGACAGTCTACTTCCATAATGATACCACCTCAGAAACCCAAAGAGGGGTTGCTATGAGTTGGGTCCAACTCGGCACGTAACAGCAAACAACAACATGGAGTCACTATAGGTTGGTGATCAACTTGGTGGCAACTAACAACATTGTCTATTGGCAGTGAATTTGTGTTTCTCTCCTTGAGACGAGCTAAGACTCCTGTTTTATTTGGAATACACAAGTTTAGAGAGAACTCTTCCCAGGACAAAAAAAAAAAAATGAGATGAAAAAAAAAATGACCAATTTCTCCTCACCTTTCAGAATCAATTCAATAGCAATGGATTTGGTTTGTTGGTTTAGTTTTATATATGAGAAATGATTGTGGAAAGATTGTACAGAATATTATCTTTCTAGATTCTTTCACCAAAATGCTTAACTGCCTTTGTCTTTATAAATTATGCCCTTGATGTATGTTATGCTGGCTACTGAACTTTATGAAATATAACTAGTTAAAATCATTCCCTTACCAGTTTAAATCATTTGGTGTTGAGTTCTACAGATTGCTCGTCTGCAGTGAAGAATACTAAGAGATTTTCATCTTGTTTATTGACACTTATACCCAGGGAAATTCATGTTATTTTTGTGGTATTATATTTCCATTCTTTGATACTATATAGGATCTTACTATTTTGTGAGTAATTATAAATATTAAAGAGAAAAAAAAATTAAAAAGCTTAATAGTATAAAATAAATGCAAGAAAAATGGTTCCATGAAATTTAATGGTACAATGAGATTCATGTTTAGCTATGCAGATTAAATTCCCTCCAAGATATACAAAGACTATATTAATATCACCATTTTACAAAATAGGGATGTGCTAAAGCTAAAATTCATTTAGGGATTTATCTGATTTCCAAGTCTATGGGTTTCTACTGCACCACATTATATCTCCTAAACTTTTTGCAAGTTATATGTGTAATGGCAGCTCCATTTAGTACATATGTATTAACTTCATAGAATTTTCATCAGCAGGCTTAAAGAACCTGTGCTAGGTGATCTTTATTTGACATTTATAGTCCCAGTCACCAGATAAATAGTACAAAATGCCTTAATGTAATGGTCTGCAATTCCATTTAGTAAATATTCAGGAAGATATTAGTTGGTGAATACAAAATCTTCTAGATTAAAATGAACCATTAGCATTTTATAAGCTGATATCACTAGCATGTTATTATTATAATGAAAAACATAAACAAATGCTGGGTGTCAGTGGCACAAAATCAAATAGGTATTTATAGAAATTGCTAAGCAGATGTACTTATTTTCCAAAATATGTAACAGTCAAAACTGTCAGGTAAATTCAAACCCAGCCACTCTGATTACTTCTAAAGGAGACCAGCCTCTGTGATTGACACCATCTTTCTCTAATCTGCATCCTTATTTGCATAATACAGACATTACATCTCTTTACTGACCACACATTTTAAAGCTTAAAACAGTTTCTCTGGAAAATCTTATCTAAAATACAACAGAAATAGCTATTCCTATAGCATATGAAAGTGCCCATTAAAATTGCTGCTAGGGAAAATATTCTGAAAGTGAAGCTGCTACAAATTTCACTTCTAATACCTTTCAACCCTGACTATTTATCTGAATTTTACCATTAAAAATAGGATCAATGTTAATAATGAAAATATGTAATTAAAAAAAGAAAAACATTTCTTTGCTACTCAATTTTTTAAGGAGTTTTCAAAAATACTCTATTTATTGATGGCATTTCCCAAAGTGTCACACAGTAAGCTTATTTATGTTATACCTGTCCGTATATTTAGATTATATACCTAGTGTGAAAGTGCTCTGTCAAATTATTGATATTCTATAAACTTCAGTGATTCCTCATTTCCATTTAAAATAAGCTAAATCCAAGAGTATCCTAAAATGTTCCTGAAATTTATGATTCTCTATTCTGTTGTTAATTGCTTGTCTTCTAGTAACGGTCCTATTCAGAGCTGGACTTGGTCTTCTGGTATCAAGGATAAACCACTTTTTGGTTTGTTTCCATAGTTGCTTGCAAATCTTCTTTAAGGGAAAAATACAAATGCTCTTAAAAAACAACTTTAAATGTATTGAATTTCTCTCACCTATTATATCTTCAGAATGCTTAGGAAGACCATGTATACCATTCAAGTAACTCATGTTTGTTTAGATGAGGTTCAACAGTAGGGTTTTTTATTTTTAACTGAAGTATAGTTTTTTTTTTTTTTTTTAAATGAAAAAATGAAAAAAAAAAAAAGTACAAGTGAACAGAAATCTTTAGTAAATCAAGTTTGCCATTTAGTTCCTGCCCAAAGGCCCAGATCTTTAGAAAAGTTTGGCCAGGCTTAAAAGACAGCATGTTCTGGGCAAAGATGGAAGTTAATTAAAACTGAACAACAATCCTTTGCACACATTCTAGTTCCTTTAGGTTGCTGGTGTTCTTTTAATTTTTATTGATTAGGCAAAGCCTAATGTTATGATGCCCATCAGTTGTATCAGATGACCAACCAGTGCACTGTAACTTGAGACTGGAACATGCTAATGAGGGAAGTGAAAGAACTAGGTGTTTTCCAAAATGTTGTTGTTGTTGTTAGATGCCATCGCGTCGTCTCCAATTCATAACATCTCTATGCACAGCAGAACAAAACACTGCCTGGTCCTATCCTGGCAGGCTCACTATTCTTGTTATACCTGAGCCCATTGTTGCAGCCACTGTGTCAATCCATCTCATTGAGGGCCTTTCCCTTCTTCATTACCCTCCACTTTACCAAGCATGATATCGTTCTCCAGGGAATGGCTCCTCCTGACAACATGACCAAAATAAGTGAGATGAAGTCTGGCCATTCTCACTTCCAAGGAGCATTCCAGCTGTACTTCTTCCAGGACAGATCTGTTAGTCCTTTTGGCAGACTGTGGTACTCTTAGCATTCTTATCCAACACCACAACTCAAAAGCATCAACTCTTCTTCGGTTTTCCTTATTTATTGTCCAGCTCTCACATGTTTAAGAGACAATTGAAAATACCATGACTAGGGTTAGGTGCATCTTCTCTTCTTCAAGGAGATTTCTTTGCTCTTCATCACTCAAAAGAAGTCTTTTGTGGCAGATTTGCCCAATGCAATACATCATCTGATATCTTGACTGCTGCTTCCATTGTTGTTGATTATAGAACCAAGTAATATAAAGTCCTTCACAATTTCAATCTTTTCACCATCCATTTTGAAGCTGTTTGTTGGACCAATTGTGAGGACTTTTGTCTTTGTTATATTGAGGTGTATTCCATACTGCAGACTCTAGTCTTCAATCTTCATCAGTAAGTGCTTCAAGTCATCCTCACTTTCAGCAAGCAAAGTTGGGTCATCTGTGTATTGCAGATTGTTAATAAGTCTTCCTCCAATCTTAATGCCACATTCTTCTTCATATAATCCAGCTTCTCAGATTATTTGCTCAGCATAAAAATTGAGTATTGTGAAAGGATACAACCCTGACACACTCCATTCCTGATTTTAAACCATGCAGTGAAACAATCACCATAATTAAGGTGATGAACATAGCTATCACTCCCAGTTCCTATCCTGAGGTAAACACTAATTTGCTTTCTATCACTTTATATTAGTTGGTGTTTTTTTGAATTTTATATAAATGGAATTATATAGCCAGTACTGTAATTCAGTTACTTTCATTGACTCAGCATTCACTTGTTTGAACGACAGCCTTCTGATCTATGCACAGGTTCCTCATGAGTACAATCAAGTGTTCTGTAATTCTCTTTCTTCTCAATGTTATCCATAAGTTGTTATGATCCACACAATCGAATGCTTTTGCATAGTCAATAAAATGTAAGTAAACATACTTCTGTCATTCCTTGCTTTCGCCTAAGATCCATCTGACATCAATAATGATATCCCTCATTCCACATCCTCTTCTGAATCCAGCTTGCATTTCTGGAAGTTCTCTGTCAATATAATGCTGCTGCAACCTTTTTTGAATTATCTTCAGCAAGATTTTACTTATGTGTGATATTAATGATATTATTTGACAATTTCCACATTCTGTGGGATCATCTTTCTTTGGAATGGGTACAAATATGGATAGCCAAGTGAGTGTCACCAGTATGGTATCTGTTTGTTGAAACATCTCAATGGGTATTCTGTCAATTCCTGGAGACTTGTTCTTGCAAAATAGATTTTTTGTTTGTTGTTTTTTAAATGCCAAGGAATGAGTTACCTACTGTGAGCAAGTGAGCTTCACTATATCCATACCCGGAGGGATATCTGGTTAACTTTTGGTACTTCTGAAACATAGCAGACTAAACTACCCCTAATTTTTTTTTTTTTTATTAATTTTTTCATGATGTTTGAAATTATGAGATTCAGGCTGATTCTGAATTACTATTGAAACTAATTTCTTTTGAAGCATTTAGAAAGGTACTATAGGAGAAGAGGTGTTATAGGATTTTTTTTCTCTCTTTTTTTAATTGTGGTAAATTATGTGTAACTAATTATTTGCCGTATTAATATTCTTCACATGCACAATTCATTGACATCAGTTATATTTATCATATTGTTCACCCATTGTTGTTGTTGTTGTTATGTGCCATCGAGTCGGCCCCGACTCATAGCGACCCCTCCTTGGGTTTCTGAGGCAGTATCACTACAGAAGTAGGATTGCCCAACCTTCCTTCCGAGGAGTGGCTGGTGGGTTTGAACCGCCAGCCTTCTGGTTAGCAGTCAAGTGCTTTAGCCACTATGCCCATTACCTTATCCATTTTCAGATTTTCTCATTGCCCTTAACAAGTAATTCACTGTCCTCTAAGCAATGAGTCACCGTTTTCTACTCTGCCCACTACTGATAACCACTAATAAACTTTGGTAGCTATACACTTTTGGCATAGGATTTTAACTATTGTATTTTTGACAAATGCATAAAGGACCAGATTCAAAACAAAACAAAACAAAACAAAATGGTTAAAGCAACATGGGAATATAAATGCTTTTGATATAGCATTGTTGGATAAGTCATGAGTTGGTATCTATAATAGTATTAAACATTGTTAATCTGCATGCACAAGGGGATGTCTAGTTAAGAATATTGTGCTTTTTCTTGTAAACAAAGATATAATGATGATTCACTTATGCTTTTTCTCTGGATTCTTTAAAAGGATTGGAGTCCTTTTAACATCAAACTTTCTATATGCAAAGTTATTGTTTTTCTTAATATTGTAGATCTACTGAGGGAACAAACTAGGGCATATCCATACTATAGAATACTATTCACCAATAAAAAGAAATGAACTTTGATGCACACCAAAACATGGATGAGTCTAAAAATAATTATGCTGAGTGAATGAAGGCAGTGCTCCCTGTGTAATTCTATTTATATAAAATTCCAAAAAACACCAACTAATATATAGTGATAGAACGTAAATTAGTGTTTACCTGAGGATAGGAACTGGGAGTGATAGCTATGGTCATCACCTTAATTATGGTGATTGTTTCACTGATGCACATCTATGTCAAAGGTCATCAAATTTTACACTATAAATATATATGTACAGCTTATCATATGTTCATTATAGCTGACTAAAGCTGTTAAAGGGACCTCTGGTGGGCTCTGATGGTGTAGTGCCTAAGGTATTTGACTGCTAACCAGAAGGCTGGAGGTTCAAACCCACCAGCCATGCCATGGAAGGAAGAGGGGACAATCTACTTCTGTAAAGATTTACCACTTCAGAAACCCAAAGGGGGTCACTGTGAGTCACAATCAACTCTATGGCAGTGAGTTTGTTTTTTGGTTTAAATCTGTTAAAAATTCAAATAACAGGATCCAAAATTAATAGAAAGAATGTGTAATTATTTAATAACTTATTTTTTACAGGCTCATATTTTAATAAAATGCCCTGCTGTTTATTTCCTGACTAGTATTTTCAGATATGAGTTATTTGCTAGTGAATGGCGGCCAGGGCTAATCAAATCCAAGCCATGCAGCACTAATAATGCAACTGACATATAGTAAGAGATTTGTAAATATTTAATGAATGAAAATCAGTCCTTAATTCATTTAGTACATTGTTTTCTCCATACATTTATCCATACTTGTATAAACTGTATGTGTAGTTTAGAAAATGGGTCATTGTATAAACTTTCCCTGCCAAAAGCCACTGTAATATGCTAGTGAATAGTGCTGCTGATATGTTAAGGACTATAATCTTATTAATATATCACCCTTAAAAATGCTTTTTTCTGAGGGCAAAGTATTAACCAGAAGATGTAGCATAAGCATCTAAAATGTAAAAGACCTTAGGACAAGGTACAGTTTTCAATCACCGTTGATAGTCTCTAACTCTTCCTACTGGCCTTGTAAATTTTATTGGACCATAGCCTTCCCCTAATTCAATCCAATGAGTATTACAGTAAATAATAATGTTAATAAATAAAAGCTACTGATTTGTGTGCATGTATTCAAGTTGATGACCAGTGTTCTGTTCCAGGTTTCTATGGCAGTTCAATTTTCTTATAGGCTTAGGTTATATTGTGGACTATTTTATTTTATTTTATTGTGATTTGGGTGAAAGTTTACAGAGCAAATTCATCTTCCATACAGCAATTCACATATGCTGTCTCATGACATTGACTGAAATCTCCCACAGTGCAACAGCTCTCTTCTCACTTCCTCCCTGTAGCTACCTGCTCCCTGTGTCCTTCTCTCCCATGTACTCCTGCACCCCAAGCTGTCTCCCTGTGCATACACAGCCCTTCTATTCCCCCATGATTGATCTCTCCAAGGAGTGTATCTACCTAATGTGAATGTTCAGCTCATATATATATCTGCCTTTTGTTTGGCTGACACCCACTCCTGTGGGTTCAATTCCAGCCTGAAGGGCAGTCTCAGTGGTTCTATCAGGCTATATCAGACCAGCCAACCTGGTCCCCCCTTTTTTTTTAATGATTTTGAGTTTTGTTCCACATTGTTCTCCCATTCTATCTAGGATCTCCTACATAGATATCCCTCTGAGTGGTTGGTAGTGGTAGGCAGGCACCGTCTAGTTCTTCTGGTCTCACAGTCACATAAGCTGAGGATTGTATGGCCTACTAGTCCTTTGGACTAATTGTTTCCATCAGTCTTTGGTTTCCTTCATTCTTCTTTGCTTAGGACAAGGAAAGACCCATCGTTGCATCTAGATGACCACTTGCAAGCCTTTAAGATCCCACTCACTACTCACCAAAGTAGGATGTGGAATAAAGTTTTTATGTAGTATGTTATGCCAATAGAGCTTGATGTCCCCTGCGACCATGGTGTGGACTAGTTTTGTGATACTCTTACCCTCATATGGAACTTTCCTCCAAAGTCTGCTCCAGGCAGTGGTTACTAAACTTGGCTGTTCATTAGTATAATTTAGAGAATTTTAAGAATTTACCAATACATGCTCCCCAGTACATACAAATTAAATGAGAATCTCTGAAGATGGTAATGAGGCAGAATACAAAGGGATTCCATTAAAGAATTCATTTTGATATTTAATTTATAAAACATTTGCTTTAAAAATACTTTACAGTTAATCTCTATTGATAGTCAATCTCCAGACATCCTTGAATTTAGAGATAATGAACCCATGCTTGTCAAACGTGGTCAGAGATGGGAAAAGCTCCAAGTAACCTTTGCATTATTCCATGATATGGTGATTTGTTATATGTTTAATAGATAAGTATATAACTTGAACTCAAGCTGATATTTTGTTATACTAGAGTCTATGACAAATTTGGCATTAAAATAAAAATTGTAACGAAAATTTTGAAAAAAATACTTGACATTGAAAACATTCTAACCATTAAGACTATGGGTTGAAAAACACTGCTATTATTTCCATTTATACAGAGCGACACCTTAATCTATCCTTCAGAGTTATAGTTTAATAAATATTTCCCTGAATTCATGCACATTGGTTACTGATTTTTTATGCATTCCTAACTTTTTTCTTCTTTCTGTCCTTGGCTTACATCCATATTAGTCAGTAAGTAGCCACCATAAAATACTGCCTTTTCCTCAAATAATCAATTATAAAGACTTGAAAAAATCCTGAGTAAAGTTCTGTGGAAGGTACTGCATCAGATGGAAGGACTGATTTCAAGAAGCTTAAGACATGGTTCATACCCTTAAAAACAGTCACTTACATGAGTTCATGAAACCTTGCTTTCTGTGGCTTTTAATGTCCTCCAGGTTTGTTACCCTAATTCTCAAACATGTTCTGCAAATTGTAGAGAATAGAAGTACTTGGAAGTAATAAGAAGCTCACTTGCTCACTTATTGAACATTCAGTCTTCATAGTACATAAGGCTGAATATTCCTGGGCTCACAAACCTGTGATGTTCTCTTGCCCCACAGTTGTGAATGATAGGACAGGTCATCACTCCATTTTCTAGGACCCCACCAGGTTGCCCTGGCTCAGTTGCTTCATTTTAATGCATATAGCTTCTAGGTTCTGGATTTGCTGGTAACACCAATTAAATTGCTACTCTTTTACACTTCTTCATTGTGTCAGTTTTCTATGACCACTGTAACAAATTACCACAAATACAATGGTTTAAAACAGCAGAAATTTATTCTCTGACAATTTTTGAGACCAGAAGTCTGAAGTCAAGTTGTAGGCAGGGCTATGTTTTGCCATTTATTTTTGAGTCATGTACCCTAAGTATCCCTGAATTTTCTTTCTGGATATGCCAAGAATATAAGGCCATTGTCACTTTTAAACACATTTTCTCATGATGGTCTTTGCAGCCCAAAATCTTGAGAGATAAGCTAACATCTCTCTCAGACAGCACGTTTGGTTCCACTTACTATAAAGAATCCCCATGCTGAATGTTAAGACATCTACCTAAACTCCACCTGCATTACCCCTGTGTCATGTAGGGCACACGGGGAACCTATACAAATCAGTATGAAGTCCTGGCTGCTGCTCTGTCATAAACAATAAAATCCTTTATTTCTCTGACCCAGAAGTCTTGAATCTTCTGCCAATGTCTGTGAAACAGTTAGCAGCCTAGCTTGTTAACTTACAAAACCAAAAGCCACTGCCGTAATGCCAATTCTGACTCATAACGACCCTATAGGAGTAAAACTGCCCTATAGGGTTTCCAAGGCTGTAAATCTTTAGGGAAGCAGACTGTCTCATCTTTCTCCTATGGAGCAGCTTGTACGTTCGAACAGCTGACCTTTTGGTCAGCAGCCCAAAGTTTTAACCACAGACCAGACCAAAAAACCAAAACCTAACCCACTGCCACTGAGATTTTTCCAACTCATAGCAATCCCCCATTGGGTTTCCAAGGCAGTAAATCTTTATGGAAGTTGACAACCCAGTCTTCCTTCCATGACGTGACTGGTAGGTTTGAACCATCAACCTCTAGTTAGCAGTCAGATGCCTTAGGCACTGTGCCACCAGAGCTCCTTCAGCATCACCAGAGTAAGTTAATATCCTAGACCCTGCACAGTTCTTGACATTAATATACTCACAACCCTATATATTGTTAAGGCTACTTCACACACCTAACAAAATCATAGCCTACATGTCTTAAGGCCTGAGGCTGGGTACTGCTTTTCGTTTGGCTGTGGCTCTTTATTAAGGCCAGGACCCAAGGTAGGCAGGCCTGGGACTGCAGGCTGCTTTTTGCTTGGAGATGACTTTTTATTAAGGCCAGGACCTGAGTTAGATGGGCCCAGGGCATGGAGTCAGCTTGTTGCTTGGAGGGGGCTCTTTATTAAGAGGGGTCTGGGGTAGTCAGGCTCAGGGTTTAGAGGCTGCTTTTCACTTGGGGTTGGCTCTATATTAAGGCCAGAGCCTGAGGAAGGCAGGCCTGGGGCTTGGAGGCTGCTTTTTCATTGAAGGAGGCTCTTTATTAAGTCAGAGGCCTGGGGTAGTTGGGCCCAGGGCTTGGAGACTGCTTTTCACTTGAGGGTTGTTCTATATTAAGCCCAGGGCCTGAGGTAGGTGGGCCGGGCTTGGAGGCTACTTTTCACTTGGGTGTGGTTCTATATTGAGGCTGGGGCCTGAGGTGGAAGGGCCCAGGGCAGGTGATGTTTTTTGCTTGGGGGCAGCTGTATTTTAAGGCTGAGGCCCAAGGTAGGCAGGCTGGGGTTTGGGGACTGCTTTTCACTTGTGGGCAGCTCTATTTTAAGCCATTGCCTGAGGTAAGCAGGTGCAGAGGGGTTAGGAACAACTAAGAGAGCTGAACTTGTCTGTCAGTTTGTTGTCCTGTGGTGGCTTATATGTTGCTGTGAAGCTGGAAGCTTTGCCACTGTGTTGCAAAATACCAACAGGGTTACCCATGGTGGACAGGTTTCAGCAGAGTTTCCA
>NW_006921727.1:1529247-1541858 GCF_000298275.1 Orycteropus afer afer
GAATCAGACAACCATATGATCTAATATGCCAGGAATGACAAATTGAAGAGGAATGGTGTGGCATTCATCATCACAGAAACTGTTTCAAGATCTTTTCTGAAGTACAGTGTTATCAGTGATAAGATATCAATATGCCTACAAGGAAGACCAATTAATACTACTATTGTTCAAATTTATGCACCAACCACCAAAGCCAAAGATGAGGAAATTGAAGATTTCTACCAACTTCTGCTGTCTGAAATTGACCAAAAATGCAATCAAGATGTATTAATTATCACAGGTAACTGGAATACAAAAGTTGGAAACAAAGGAGAGTTACCAGTAGTTGAAAAATATGGCCTTGGTGATAGAAATAATACTGGAGAGTGCATGATAGAATTTTTCAAGACCAATGACTTATTCATTTCAAATACCTTTTTTCGAAAACATAAGTGACAACTAAACACATGGACTTCACCAAATGGAGTACACAGGAATCAGATTGACTACATCTCTGGCAAGAAGCGATGGAGAAGTTCAGTTATCTTCTGCCAAAACAAAACCAGGAGCAGATTGTGGAATAGACCATCAACTGCTCATATGCACGTTCAAGTTGAAGTTGAAAACAATTAGAAACAGTCCAAAATAGACAAAATATGACCTTGATAATATCCCTCCTGGATGTAGAGACCATTTAAAGAATAGATTTGATGCATTGAACACCATTGTCCAAAAACCAGAAGAATTGTGGGATGACATCAAGAGCATCATACATGAAGAAAGCAAGAGGTCATTAAAAAGATGGGAAAGGAAAAAAAGACCAAAATGAATTTCAGGAGAGATTCTGAAACTGGCCCTTGAATGGAGAGTAGCTAAAGCAAGTGAGAGAAATGACAAGGTAAAAAAGCTAAACAGAAGATTTCAAAGAACAGCTCGAGCAGACAAAGCCAATTACTATAATGAAATGTGCGAAGACCTGGAGTTAGAAAACCAAAAGGGAAGGACATGCTCGGCATTTGTAAACCTGAAAGACTTGAAGAAAAAATTTAAGCCTCTAATTGCAGTATTGAAAGATTCTGTGAGCAAAATATTGAATGATGCAGGAAGCATCAAAACAAGATGAAAGGAATACACAGAGTCAGTGAAACAAAAAGAATTGGTGGATGTTTATCCATTTCAGGAAGTGGCATATGATCAAGATCCAATGGTAGTGAAGGAAGAAGCCAAAGCTACACTGAAGGAATTGGCGAAGAAGAAGACTCCAGATTGTTGTTGTTGTTGTTATGTGCCATCAAGTCAGACCTGACTCATAGCTACCCCTCCTTGGGTTTCCAGGGCAGTGTCACTACAGAAGTAGATTGCCTAACCTTCCTTCTAAGGAGTGGCTGGTGGGTTTGAACCACCAGCCTTCTGGTTAGCAGTCAAATGCCTTAGGCACTACACTACCAGAGTTCCCAAGGCTCCAGGAATTGATGGAACACCCATTGAGATGTTTCAACAAACAGATGCCCCACTGGAGGCACTCATTCAGCTATGTCAAGAGATTTGGGAGACAGCTACCTGGCCAACCAACTGGAAGAGATCTATATATGTACCCATTCCAAAGAAAGGTAATCCCACAGGATGTGGAAATTATCAAACAATATCATTAATATCCCATGCAAGTAAAATCTTGCTGAAGATAATTCAAAAATGGTTGCAGCAGTATATTGACAGAGAGCTTCTAGAATGCAAACTGGATTCTGAAGTGGATGTGCAACTAGGGATATCATTGCTGATGTCAGACAGATCTTAGCTGAAAGTAAGGAAAACTGGAAAGATGTTTATTTATGTTTTATTTACTATGCAAAAGCATTTGATTGTGTGGATCATAACAAATTGTGGATAACATTGAGAAGAATGGGAATTCCACAACACTTGATTTACTCATGAGGGACCTGTACATAGATCAGGAGACTGTCCTTTGAAAAGAACAAGGGGATATTGTATGGTTCAAAATCAAGAAGAGAGTGCATCAAGGTTGTATCTTTTCACCATACTTATTCAATTTGTATGCTGAGCAAGTAATCCGAGAAACTGGATTATATGAAGAAGAACATGGCATCAGGATTGGAGGAAGATTCATTAACAACCTGCAATACACAGATGACACAACTTTGCTTGCTGAAAGTGAGGATGACTTGAAGCACTTACTGATGAAGATTAAAGACTACAGTCTGCAGTATGGAATACACCTCAATATAAAGAAAACAAAAATCCTCACCACTGGTTCAATAAATAGCTTCATGATAAATGGAGAAAAGATTGAAGTTGTCAGACTTCATATTACTTGGTTGTATGATCAGCACCAATATAAGCAGTAGTCAAGATATCTTATGGCATATTGCATTGGGCAAATCTGCTGCATAAGACCTCTTTCA
The DNA here is from genome assembly GCF_000298275.1 of Orycteropus afer afer. Lineage (NCBI taxonomy): Eukaryota > Metazoa > Chordata > Mammalia > Tubulidentata > Orycteropodidae > Orycteropus > Orycteropus afer. The sequence goes on from NW_006921727.1 coordinate 1,531,647, forward strand.
AGTGCTGAAGAGCAAAGATGCCTCCTTGAAGAGAAGGTGCACCTAACCCAAGCCATGGTATTTGCCATCGCCTCTTATGCATGTGGGAGCTGGACAATGAATAAGGGAGACCAAAGAAGAGTTGATGCTTTTGAGTTATGGTGTTGGAAAAGAATGCTAAGAATACCATGGCCTGCTAATAGGACTAACAAATGTCTCCTGGAAGAAGTGCAGCCAGAATGCTCCTTGGAAGCAAGGATGGCCAGACTTCATCTCACCTACTTTGGTCATGTTATCAGAAGGAACCATTCCCTGGAGAAGAATATCATGCTTGTTAAAGTAGGGGGTCAATGAAGAAGGGGAAAGCCCTCAATGAGATGGATAGACACAGTGGCTGCAACGATGGGATAAGGTATAGCAAGGATCATGAGGCTAGAACAAGACCAGGTGGTGTTTTGTTCTGCTGTGCACAGGGTCACTATGAGTCAGAGATGACCCGACGACACCTAACAGCAAAAACACATGTCTTCAGTGATTCCTATTATTGTGAATCATCAGAATATTTCCATAGTTTCATTATCTCATCCTTAGTTTATCACAAACATGTGCTTAGCCTCCCTTTTATAAGTCTATGCATATATATCAATTTATAGACACTGAAGAGACAAAGGCAGCATCCATGTTTCCCTTCCTTTATTTTTTTCAGAGTTACTCTTTTCCAGAGTTAGGGCCTACAGGTACTGCCAAGACAAATCATTAGACTATTTACCAAAAAAAAAGCAAACCAAACTCACTACCATTGAGTCAATTTTGACTCATAGATAACCCTCCTTGGGTTTCCCAGGTGATATCTCCATGGAAGTTTGTTGCCCAAATTCCTTCTGAGGATTGGCTGCTGGGTTTGAACCACCATCCTTCTGGTTAGCAGTCAAATGCCTTAGGCACTACACCAGAGCGCCTATTAGACTGTCTAACCCCTTTGTTTTACTTTCTGTCTTCTCTAAAAATTCTCTCTGTGTAATTATTTTATTTTTGCATATAAATAGCAAATAATTCCTGACTTCTCTCTCAGGATTTCTAAGTAGTCAGCTCTGCAGTGACTTGCTTTCAAACTTCTCTTCTACTGTTTGCTAACTGCATCATCTTGAACAAGTTACTTCACCATCCTGTGTCCTGCTTTCCTCATCTGTATAACTCTATGATTTGAGGATAAGATAACTTAAAAGTGTACTGTAGATGATAGATAGATAGATAGATATGCCTGGCATTTAATAAGAGCTCAATATATTTTAGATGTCCATCTATTATTTTAGAATTCATCTCTTCTCTTTCTTTTGCCCTTTACAAAGCCTCATTACCACTATTCAACTATTTCTAGGATCTGATTTCCACCAAATTGTTCCAGACAGTAGTCATCAGGAGAAATTTTCCTCACCAGAATTATAATATAATTCTGTGTAGACATTCAACTTTTAGTGAAGCATCCTTGCTCAGTTCTTTTTAATATACACATTTATTCAGAGGTTTAATCATGTCTTACAACTAGAAGGGGATTTCCAAAAACCAAACCAAACTCACTGCCGTCAAGTTGGATATGACTCATAATGACCCCTCCTTGGGTTTCCGAGGTGGTATCACCAGGGAAGTAGATTGCCCAACCTTCCTGCCAAGGAGTGGCTGGTGGGTTTGAACCACGAGCTTCTGGTTCACAGTCAAATGCCTTAGGCACTATGCCACCAGAGCTCCTTGGAAGGGGCCTTAGAGAGTAAATAATTTAACCTCCCCAATTAAAGCTAATTTATGAATGGGAAAATCAAGATTAAGGTTTCCGTTTTCTGACTTCAAGTACCATATTATCTCTCACTGCCATGGAGTCAGATCCAGCTCACAGTGGCCTCTTGTTGCATTTCCAAAGTGGTATCACTATGGAAGTAGATTGCCCAATCTTCCTTCTGAGGAATGGCTGGTGTGTTTGAACCACAAGCCTTCTGGTTAGCAGTGAAATGCCTTAGGCACTGTGCCACCAGAACTCCCATATATCTCATACATTTTTTTCCCTTAATTGGGCAAATTAAAAATAATGTGATTTAGTTTAATATTTCTAGAAAATAATCTGTAAATTTTTTTAACAAATATTTTATTATTTTAACCATATCCAGTAAGGGCTTACCAAATTAATAATAAAACATTATTAACTCCCCAAAATTTTCAGATATTCTCTGAGAGGGTGAGCTAACACCTCAAATTACAGTTTTATTATTATTAAAACTCACGTAACTCAAAATAGTTTAAAGTAGTCAAGAGAATTATATTCTGCCATTAATAATATTAGGCCTTTAGTTAAACAACTAGAGAATTAAGTACTAACCAATGTCAGAGAACTGGTTTTGAATTCCAGCCTGGCAATTTGCTGGGGATCTGTGTCCTCTTGAAAGTTATTTAACTCGGTTTCCTAAATTGTAAAATGGTCATAGTGATACAGAACATACCTTATGGGGTCAATGTCAGTTTTTAATGAAACATTGTATGGATAAACAAATCACACACTGTCTGGAATTTAGTAATCTCCCAATAAATGCTTGTTGTATATGAATCTTAGTGTCCTTCACTTGAATGTAATATATTAATTTAATATTTAAATATGCATAGCTTCCACATGCCCTTGCTCAGGTTTGTTATTCAATTTTACTGGATTAACTTAAAAATTAGGATTAGCATCCCCAGAGATTAATTTTGTAGTGTAATTGCATATGTATGGGTATCAAAAATGGACTTGTGGCTTCTTGAAGCATTTTATTTCTGAAGTAGCTAGGTCTCAGAATTTCTATTTTTTTATACCGAGTATACATATATAGGGTACAATCTACATCAAATATAGAGGTTTTATAGAATACCTTCTTATTAAAGATTGCTTCACTGATTTCATAGAATTCTAAAAATTCAAGTATTTCTTTATAGTAGAACTTTGTGTAGTGACTCCCCACTGACTCTGTGGGCCTTTATGTTGTAGGATGGTTTTGAGCCAATAATGACCTCCAAGGCAAGTAAACTGACCTATTGCCTCCATCAGTAACAATAGCTACACTCTGGGGGGGTACCCATTACCATGTTATTCCAAACCAGCTAGCAAGCAATAATAGACTGCCGTTCTTTCAGTAAGGATAAAGAGATGGAAGGTACTATTAAAATTATATTTTACAAGAATCTCATCTATGTTATATCAAGCAAAGAGTCTATGATAAAGATCTAGGAACATATTCATATAAAAATAGAACTTTTAACAAAAGAAACATGAGAAATTATAAATACCTATAGCCACGTGGCTATTTGACATATGCAATTATAATTTCCATCTTAAGAGAATAATGACTTTTAAAATACTGGCATTCCAGGTTTAGTTTTTGTTTTAATAATATTTCATGATTTGTATTATAGCTTGAATTATTATCATGAAAATTTTTTGTAGTAATAAGAGGTAGTATATGAAGTGGACATTCTGTGCACTTTGTGGTTTGAATCATTAAGAAAGGGAACATAGGTTTAATAATTAACCATACTTCATAAAGTAAGTTAAATGTCAAGTTCCTATCTGACCTCTTAATTATATTCAATAACACTAAAAGGCAGCATTTGCAAATTGCTTCTGTGCCTAGCATTTTGGTGTTTGGTGACAAATTTATGATCTTGACCCTTGTAATTAAATTACTTAATTCTAGAATGTTTTATGGTTCTTGATTATTATTACATATTTGATTTTATTTTCAATTGTATTAAGAAAATCCACATTATATCACTTTATCTACATCTTCTTATATCCACTGACCTTTTACAGAAAATAAAACCCCAAAAGAGGAAAATGACCAAATAGCAAATCTGTCACCAGTCTATTAAATTTAAACATCTTTGAAGAAAATGTGGGTATAAAAAAAAGTCAGAATGGCATTTCATATTATTTAAATTCCCAAATGATTTTTCACAATAACTTACTAGCATCACAAGATATTTTGTCTTCTCTTTAAAAACATATTCATTTTATAGTTTCTAATATTAGCATTGGGAGCTCTGGCCTAAGGCACTTGACTGCTAACCACATTGCCTCGGAAGGAAGATGAGGCAATCTACTTCCATAGTGATACAGCCTCGGAAACCCAAGGAGGGGTCCCTACGAGTCGGGTCCAACTCGATGGCATATAACAACAACAACAACAACAATAATATTAGCATTAGATTGAACCATAGGATATTGCCAACATTTGACCATTTTGACCTACAAAAATGATGATTTCCTATGATTTAATTTAACTTTTTAACAGGTAAATTTGATACAGCAAATTATTAATCAAACTGTCAGTAGTATATAAAATAATATTTTGGAAATATTTATTTTCCAAAATATGTGGCAAGAGAAATTTCTAAAATATTTTGTGAGATAAATAGCTTTTCTGAGTTGCTAAAAGTCTTCAAAACCGATACCTCAGTAAAATGTTGCTGGTTAGAAAATACTAACATACATATACAGGAAGTTTAATACATATTTTGTTTATGTTTTTATATTTGTCAGGATTTTGGGATTTTGTGTCTACAGATTAGTAACGTACACACAAAGATAGCCAGAAATTCTCATAGGTCCAGGTTAAGAAAGAAAAAAAAAAATTAGCACAAGCATTTCATAGCAAAAGATATTTTCTAGAAAAGAAATCTTTTGCATAAACTCAAGACTGACTTTCTTTATATAGTGGGAACTTCATGTGGAAAACATGATTTTATTTAATATATTTGGTGCTTGCTCCTTCATAGTGAGATAAAGACCAGTTCATGAGGGGCAGTGTGACTTGTAACATTGTGTTCCTGTAGAGCATAGCGTAGCCTAAGCTTTTCTTCTCAGTAGAATCTTTGCACAATTATTGTTACTTCAACAGAGCTTCGTCTTGATCCCAAATTTTCTAAACTTCAAGTCCCTAAATCCAATTTCCTAAAACCAACCCTCAGTGGTATCTAGGTTATCTTCTGCCATTGTAATGGCCTGCCAGAACACTTAATCCTCTTTGGAATTCTACTGAAGCACTTTCCATTGGTATTTGGTATGTTTAGGCATTCGTTCCAGTGCTAAAGTTGACACTTGCTGGGTCATGAAAGCCCATTGTAAAATTTTTAGAAACCTTGAGTGTTGGTTGTTTGCTGCCATTATTAAAAATTAAATGATAGAAATATCCTCTGTCAAACCTACACATATTCATGGTGTAGTCCCATTTGCCTTCCCACATATGTATTTTTGTGTGATACAAATATATCCATGAATATTGTAGAGTATACAGGGGGCGAAGTTATGAAAACTTCTTAGCTATAACCTAACATCTTGAAGGAATGAGTCACTGGGCCTGGGGGCTCAGGACCATAGTCTCAGGAGACACTAAGTTCAATTGGCATAGGATAGGCTGCAAAGAAAATGTTCTACATCCCGCTGAGGTCTTAAAAGCTTGTGAGTGACCACCTGAAGTGCAGCTACTGTCCTCTACCCCTGCAGAGCAAAGAAGAGTGACGAAAACCAAAGATACATGGAAATAATCAGTCCAAAGGATTAATGGACCACATGAAGCCCATCCTTCATGACCCTGAGAACAGAAGAACTAGAGGATGCCTGGCTTCCACTGCCGACTACTCTAAAAGGGATCACAATAGGAGGTGTTGGGTAGAGTGGGGAAAAATGAGGAACATAACTCAAAATCATACAAAACACCAAGCTTATTGTTCTGATGGACTTGTGGAACACCAAGACTAGGGCTCTTAGACACCCTTCAGGCCTAGAACTGAACTCACTCCCATGGCTCAAATATTAGCCAAACAATAAAAACCAAAAAATCCAAATTCACCACCATCAAGTAAATTCTGACTCATAGTGACCCTATAGGACAGAGTAGAACTGCCCTGTAGGGTTTCTAAGGCTGTATCTCATTCTTCCTCAAAGCAGCTGGTGAGTTCAAACCACTGAGCTTTTGGTAAGCAGTCAAATGCCTTAACCATGGTGCCACTAGAGCTCCCAGCCAAACTATAGACAAGGCTATAAGATAAACAATAAGACCAGAGAGGTATCATTCCTTAGAACAATTAATATGAAATCAAATGGGTGGTTTTGCTCCAGGATAAAAGGGATAAAGCTCAGAAGGCAGGAAGGGATAAGAAAGAAGGACAAATGGAAATGGTAACCACAAGGAGAAAGTCAATGTAACAGCATTGTGGGGATTATAATCAGTGTCAGGACAAAATATGTATGAATTGTTGAATGGAAAACCAATTTGCTCTGTAACTTTTCACCCAAATAATAATAATAGGGCTTTTTTAAGATTAAATTATATAAATTTCAAAATATGTGTATTAAACATAAAGAAATCACACACAGAAAATTCATCATTATTATTTGATTATAATCTATGTGCTTTAGGTAATTCATGTCTTTGTATCTGTATGGCGGCTATATATATATATATAGAGAGAGAGAGAGAGAGAGAGAGAGCTCTGATGGTGTGGTACCTAAGGCATTTGACTGCTAATCAGAAGGCTGGCAGTTCAAACCCACTAATTGCTCCCTGGAAGAAAGATGGAACAATCTACTTCCATAAAGATTTACCTTCTATGGGGGTAACTCCCAATGGGAGTTGCTTCAAGTCTGACTTGACTCAATGGCAGTGAGTTTAAGTGAATATATATATGCTTCTACTCATTGCTACCGAATCCGCTTTCATTGATACCATGCTCATACCTTGAAATTGACCTTGGTGTGAGTGTTTACACCCCAGAAATTTGCTGATACTAAAATCCATTGCTCAACTTATTGTTTTATTGATTGATTTGACTTAAGAACACTATGTAGAAAATATTAGTAATGCAGATTTAACTTAAAAGTGTTTTATGCCTATAGTCTTTACATTTGTGAATAGAACACAATACTCTTCTGTGATGCAATGAATTGCTTGATATAACTTTTCTAGCCATAGTTTTTGTAACTCCCACCAGATTACTGAGTTGTTGTTGTTGTTGTTATGTGCCGTCGAGTCGGACTCGACTCATAGCTACCCGTCCTTGGGTTTTCAAGGCAGTATCACTACGGAAGTAGATTGCCCAACCTTCCTTCTGAGGAGTGGCTGGTGGGTTTGAACCACCAGCTTTCTGATTAGCAGTCAAGTGCCTTAGGCACTATGCTACCAGAGCATACAGATTACTGAGTGGGACCATGCAAATAAGATGTGTAGAACTCTGATGTGCTAATTGGTTAGCTGTACTATGCTGCTGGGCTTAAAATGAGCCCTCCTAGAAGCAGGGATCAGGGGATCTCACTGCCGTCAAGAGAGAAGAGCTGGAGGTGAAGTGGAGCACGTCCTTGGACCCAAGATCCCTGCGTTGGACCTCCTTGGCAGAGACATCATGGCAGAGACACCTAGCTGAGAGAGAGCAGCAGTGGAGCCAAGAGACACAAGACAGAGTGGTGGCCGTGCCAGCCCACAGAGCGAGAAATCTGAGTGCCTTTGGGCAGGAGGCTTGCGGGAGGAGTAGGGTGCATGTAGGTGTACATATCTGCATAGTTTAAAGAGCTTGATAACACTTGCCTGAGCAGGGCAGAGGCCAGGCCTAGAAGCCAAGCATTTGAGAGGCATTCCTGAAGATATAGCAGAGGGGAGACTGTCCTGATTGAAGAACTGTATACTGAGCATGTTCTTGAACCTGAATTGTAGCCTGTTACTTCCCTGATAAACCCTATAATCATGAGTATTTTCTGTGAGTTCTGTGTGGCCATTGCAATGAATTATCGAACCCAGCAGAGAAGTAGTGAGTGCTGTGGGAGGTACAGTTGGTGTCAGAACTGGTAAAAAGGTTGGAGGATGGCAGCATGTCTGATCATATAGGAATAAACTTTGGCTGTTGATGGTGATTCTGTTTTCCCCTTGTGAGATTGGAGGAGGTCACAAGATGCCAAACTCATGACCTTTTTGCATTTTCCAATATGTGAAATACATTATCAGAGCAAAGTTTCTCCCATCATTGAAAATAGGTAAACATACATATTTGACAGTTCACTTTCATTTTACTTGTCAATGTAAATGAAAATTTCAAATGATCTCATGGTAGAGCTATATATGTACATGAGTAACATGAGTGTCTTCTTTGTAGAATCAAATAATAATTGAGTTTTCATCTGTATTGTGACTTATTGTGATGGTATTATGGTGATAGGAATTTAAAAATGGTAATGGAATTTGCAAGTCACACTAAAGTAATAAAGGTATAGGATTTATAATAAATTCTATGTTTTATTTCTAAATTGTATGCTATAGATTTTATTATTTGCAAATTGCTTGCTATAAATGCTTTATTTCAGTAAAGTCTATAATGAACTACTATGTGTTGACCCTCGCCCCACACACACACATCCACATACACACACATTGGCATGCAAATTTGTTTTGGAGCAGCAATCATTAACAATTGCCAGAACACTCATGGCTTAGAACTTCACAAAGACAAGAATTATGTCTTGCTCTTCTTTCATTTCTAATTCCTGAATAATAGATAATTCAGTGATCAACATAAAAAATCTGATTAATTAATTGTTATTCTTTTAAGCAAATTGGTAAAGAAATCATAACTCAGAAGAAGTGTTTTAGTCAAAATGACCTACTTATACTGAGAAATTAATGCACATTTTAAGGAAGAGAAATACATTTTCCAAAGTGGGTTTGTAAGGGGCTGACTTGTATAATTGTGTTTGTAGTAATGTACCTTTCTTGTATACTGTTTTGTCCAGTATCCATATGTACAAAAATTCCAAACAAACTCACTGCTGTAGAGTTGATCATGACTCATAGCAACCCCTCCTTGAGTTTCTGAGGCAATAGCTCTACAGGAGTAGATTGCCCAATCTTCCTTCCAAGGAATGGCTGGTGGGTTTGAACCACCAGTCTTCTGGTTAGCAGGAAAATGCCTTAGGCACTAAGTGGAAACTACAGAGAATTTCCTTACTTTTTTCAGTATTGCTTAAATCTTCATGTCAGGCTACACATCATACTGTAGTTAGTGAAATGTATAGAATTTAGCAAAGATTCAGAAAATAGCTTAGGTTGTGTTTCATAAGGATTCTATATGTATTTGCTTTTATTTTAATCAAAGAACATAAAACCAAAGATTAAAAAAGAAGAAGAAGAAGAATATATAAATAAATATGAAGAAAACTTAGGTGGAAGAGATATTCTTCATGATCTTGTCTTAGAAATGAATGTACTCCATCTCCTTGGGCATCTGTCTTTATCTTGAATGAAGTAAAGTTAAAAGTATTAATGTAGAAATAGGTTTTCCTTAATTGAGATGTCATATCTAACCTTTATACTTTAGCAAATTCTACTTTGAGACCCCATTAACCTAACTAGCATCTAAAGAGTCTTGAAGGTTTAGTAGAAATGCATTAAGAAGTCAGGACATCTCTGGTGTAAGGACAGTGATTTCTTCAAAGGAAAGAGCAGAAACAAAGAGCAAAATGGTAAAATAATAATAATCATCATCATTTGTAGAAATTTTCATATCTTTTGTTCTCATTTCTTGATTGACTATTCAAAAAACAAAAAGAAAGATAAAAATTCTACAAATGATGGAAGGTTTCTACCAACTTCTGCAGTCTGAAATGGACTGAACATGCAATCAAGATGTGTTGATTATCACTAGTGACTAGAATGCAAAAATTGGAAACAAAGAAGAGTTACTGGTAGTTAGAAAATATGGCGTTGGTGATAGAAATAATGCTGGATATTGTATGATAGAATTTTGCAAGACCAATGCTTGTTCATTGCAAATACCTTTTTTCAACAACATAAGTAATGGCTATACACGTGAACAGATGGAATACACAGGACTCGTATTGACTACATCTGTGGCGAGAGTCAATGGAGAAGTTTAATATCTTCAGCTAAATCAAGGCTAGGAGCTGATTATGGAACAGTTCAACAACTGCTCATATGCATGTTCAAGTTGAAGTTGAAGAAAATTAAAACAAGTCCATAAGAGCCAAAATATGACTTTGATAATATCCCTCCTAAATTGAGAGACCATCTAAAGAATATATTTGATTCATTGAATACCAGTGACCAAAAGCTAGAGGAATTGAAGGATGATATCAAAGGCATCATCCATGAAGAAAGCAAGAGGTCATTAAAAAGAAAGAAAGGAAGAAAAGACCAAAATGGATGCCAG
>NW_006921727.1:1542403-1544140 GCF_000298275.1 Orycteropus afer afer
GATACTGCCTTGGAAACACAAGGAGGGGTCGCTATGAGTCAGGTCTGACCCGATGGCACATAACATCAGCAGCAACAAGACTCCAGGAATTGACAGAATACCCATTGTGGTTGTTGTATGTCAACTTGGTTGGGCCTGGCTGAGTGGTTGGGCAGCTGGTGGTAATTATTACCCACGATAAGACTGCTAATCAACTCCATGACAGGATCTACCACAAGCTAAGTAGCTGCTTTGGGTATGTAGTCTGCTTCTTGTATGTAAGAAGCAGCTTTCAGGAACAGTCTCTAGCTTATGGCATGATTGAAACCTGCATGTAGCTATGTCATTGTTCAGCAGCCTGCCATGCTCTGCCACCACTGGGACTTTCAATGGACTTGAGTTAGTGGCCTGCTGTGTTATTTGGTAACATCAGGACTGTGCCATTTTATTTGTCAAAGTTGGGTTTGTCAGCCTCAGCAGCCAGTAGCTCCCTGAGTGAACAGAAGCCTCTATCTTCAGTGGGCTGGGAGCAAGAGGCAGAGCTGAAGCCCAAGGTCAAGAGACTTTCACATAGCCATTAGAACCTGGCACTTTGAACTTGAACTTAAAGCCTCCAAACTAAGAGAATAAACCCCTGTTTGTTCAAGCCATTCCATTTGTGGTATTTCTGTTAGAGCGTACTAGGTAACCAGAACACCCATTGAGATGTTTCAACAAATGGATGCCATGCTGGAGGCACTCACTTGGCTATACCAAGAAATATGAAGGACAGCTACCTGGCCAAATGACTGAAAGAGATCCTTATTTTTACCCATTACAAAGAAAGGTGATCCCACAGAAGAATGTGAAAAATATCAAGAAATATCATTAATATCACATGCAAGTAAAATCTTACTGAGGATAATTAAAAAAAATGATTGTAGTAGTATATTGACAGAGAGCTTCCAGAAATGCAAGCTTGTTTCAGAAGAGGATGTGGAATGAGGGATATCAATGCTGATATCAGATGGATCTTAGCTGAAAGCAAAGAATTCCAAAAAGATGTTTACTTATGTTTTATTGACTATGCAAAAGCATTCCATTGTGTAGATCATAAAAAAAATTATGGAAAACCTTGAGAAGAGTCAGAATTCCAGAACAGTTGACTCATGAGGGACTTGTAAATAGATCAGGAGACTGTCATTTGATCAGAACAAGGGGATACTGCATGGTTCACAATCAAGAAAGGAGTACATCAAGGTTGTATCCCTTCAACATACTAATTCAATCTGTGTGCTGAGCAAATAATCCGAGATGCTGGATTATATGAAGAAGGTGGCAGCAGGCTTGGAGGAAGACTCATTAACAATCTGTAATACCCAGATGACACAACTTTTCTTACTGAAAATGAGGATGACTTAAAGCACTTATTGATGAAGGTTAAAGACTAGAGTCTTTGGTATTGTTTACACCTCAATATAAAGAAAACAAAAACCTCACAACTGGTCCAATATATACCTTCACAATAAATGGAGAAATGATTGAAGTTGTCAAGGACTTCATATTACTTGATTCTACAATCAACGTTCTACAATCAAGGTTTAAGCATAGGCACTGAAACAAGGCGGGCTTGTGCTTACTCACTGATCTGCACTGAACACGTTCCCTTGTTACCCTACCAAGAGGGACCAGGTCTTCGGGAGCAAGGTAAGCACAGGCGTAGCACAGAGTAGCAGGCCGGAAGAGCAGGAGGAAGGGGTGGAACCCAGGAAGCCAAAG
>NW_006921727.1:1548905-1550920 GCF_000298275.1 Orycteropus afer afer
GTCTCACCTATTTTGGTCATGTTGTCAGAAGGAACCATTCCCTGGAGAAGGATATCATGCTTGGTAAAATGAAGGGTCAACAAAGAAGGAGAAGGCCCTCAATGAGATGGATTGGTATAGTGGCTGCAGTGATGGGCTCAGGTAGCAAGGATAGTGAGGCTGACACAGGACCAGGCAATGTTTTGTTTTGCTGTGCATAGTGTAGCAGAGTCAGAGACAACTCTATGGAACCTAACAACAACAACAACAAGTTGAACATTCATGTTAAATTTCAGTTTCTTTCAGATATTGCCTGGTTTTGAAGGGAGCATGTTTATTTTAGTGATTTGTCTTAGCACACCACCAGCACAATATGTATTTATACTTAACCTAAGAAAATTGTGTTAAAATTTACATTAGGTATTGTTTTTGTTGTTAGGTGCCCTCATGTGGCTTTGACTCATAGCAACCCTATATGTACACAGAATGAAACACTGCCCAGTCCAGCACCACCCTCATTCGTTGCTATACTTGAGCCTATTGTTGTTGCCACTGTGCCAGTCCATCTTGTTGAGAGTCTTCCCCTTTTTCACTGACTCTTTACTTTACCAAACAGCATATCCTTTTCCAGGGACTGGTCACTTTTGGCAACATGACCAAAACACGTGAGACAAAGTTCTGCCATTCTCTCTTCTAAGGAGCATTCCAACTCTACTTCTTCCAAGACAGACTTGTTCGTTCTTATGGCAGTGTGTGGTATTTTCAGTATTCCTTGCCGGCACCACAATTCAAATTCATCAATTCTTCTTTGATCTTCCTTATGCATATGGGACTTGAGAATGGCATGGCTGGGATCAGGCATACCTTAGTCTTCAAAGGGAAATCTTTGCCTTTTAACGCTAAAAAGAGGATCTTTGCAGCACTTTGCATAAAAATGAGCAATGAATCATCAAGTATTAGAAAACAAAAATAAATTGTCCACTTTTACTTTCTATTTTACTGTAAGTACAACTATTTGGGGATCATTGTGCTGTATGCTTTATGAAACTGGATTGTCAGGAAGATTTCTCTTTGTGGATTTTTGTGTAATATTTCTTAAAGTAAGACTGTAAATGAGAAAATGAAATGTTATAATCATCCACAGACTAAATGGTAGAACTATTTTTCATAAACTCTCGATACTGAAGTAATAGCATATATTCATCATTTCAAATATTTCTCCTTTAGTGGTGATTGATTTGAATCAGTCCACATCTCCACTGGATGAGAATGCAGTCTTCTTTTTGCTAATTTAATAATTCAATACACATTTATTGTATGATTACTCTATAGAATGTACTATGCAAAACACCACAAGACAACAACAACAGAAAGTGATTAAATGTGATATAATCCTTGCTTTCCAGGAGCTGAAGTTCTAAAAAGACAAAAAATTATAGAAAAATCAATCCATTAAATGATTAGACACTCCAAGTATCAGTAAGAAAAAGTAATAGGCTATTGAATTTGATGTTTAATGCATGACTATGTGCTTGGTATAAGCAAGAAATATTTCCTATAGATAGTATCATATAAAGTGATTCAGTAACATTTCACCTGTTAAAAATGGGGCACATGTAGAGAATTCAGGGAACCTGTATCCTGAAGGCAAGCGCCTACCCCTATGCCTAGCCTAGTTGGCTCTTTTGTTTTTATGTGTCCTTGAGTCAGATCGGACTCATAGCAACCCTCCTTGGGTTTCCGAGGCAGTATTACCTTGGAAGTAGATTGCCCAACCTTCCTTCTGAGGAGTGGCTGGTGGGTTTGAGCCACCAGCCTTCTGGTTAGCAGTCAAGTGCCTTAGGCACTATGCCACTGGCTCTTTTAGCTCCCTGGTATTGCAGCATAAGGAGCTCTGGTGGCACAGTGGTTAAGCATCAGCTCCTAATCAAAAGTCAGCAATTTGAACCCACCAGCCACTCTGTGGGATAAATATAAGGCAGTCTGCTTCCATAAAGATTTACAACCTTGGAAACTCTATGGAACAGTTCTACTCT
>NW_006921727.1:1551090-1573816 GCF_000298275.1 Orycteropus afer afer
TGCCCAGCCTTCCTTCCGAGGAGTGGCTGGTGGGTTTGAACCGCCAGCCATCTGGTTAGCAGGCAAGTGTCTTAGCCACTATGCTACCAGAGCTCCCCACCTCATATTAGAGGCTAGAAATCTTGATTCCTGAGTAAGAAGTAAAGATTAATAAAGTGGTATTTATGTTATTTTGGTTGAGGATCAAGAACCTGGATGTTTTGAAAAAGATTTTCACATCCAGAGGCAAATGCCATAGTAGGCAAGGCATATGGCTGCTAACCAGACAGTCAGTGGTTCAGAAGCCACCAGCTGCTCTGCAGGAGGAAGATGAAGCAATCTACTTCTGTAATGATTTACATCCTTGGAAGCCCAATGGGGGTGACTATGGTTGAAGTTGACTCCATGGCAGTAGGTTTGGTTTTCTGTCCCAGGAGGATACCAGTAGAGAGAGCTGGGCTGCTCTGCCTGGGAAATTCCAACTATGATATTAATACTTGTTTCACCAGAGGGGAATTGAATCCTTGAACTTATAATAGGATGCTTACACTGCACCTGAAAACACAGAAACCTCTTATAAACACCCTAATAAGTGGTAACGTGTGTGTGTGTATAACTGGCATTAAATATTTCATAGAATAGTTGGAAGATGAACTTACAGAAGTCTCATATTGAGAAGAACAGAATTCTCATATTAAGAACTAAAAAGAATAAGATATATCACATAGGAGAAATTAATGTATCCATCCAGAAGATCTAGTATCTACTGTTGTTGTTGTTGTTATATGTCTTTGAGTCATCTCTGACTCATAGCAACCCCTCCTTGGCTTTCCGAGGCAGTATCACTATGGAAATAGATTGCCCAACCTTCCTTCCAAGGAGTAGCTGGTGGGTTTGAACCACCAGCCTTCTGATTATCAGTCAAGTGCTTTAGGCACTATGCCACCAGAGTTCCTAATATCTACTAGTAAGAGTTTTAGAGAGAAAAATGGAGAACCATTTCCCAGAGCCAAAGAATATAAGCCTACATACTGAAAGAAGCCATTAAGTATCCAGTATAATGCATGAAAAGAAATGCATACACATATGCACACATATACACATTCACATGGCTGTAGTATTGTGAAATTTTAGAACACCGGAGTTAAAAATTGTACATTGCTTTCAATAGGAAAAGTAAAAAATTACACAAAAGAAAATTAGGTCACAAACAAGTAACAGGGTTCATAACACCAACATATGATGGCAGAAAATACTTGTGATTGTTATGGTTATGGGTCAATTGGCTGGGCCTGGTTTTGAGTAGCTGGGCAGCTGGATGAGATTGGTGATCAACTCCATGGTGAAATCTACTGGAGCACCTGAATAGCTGCCTTAGGGAGATGTAGTCTGCTTCCAGTATATATAGAGAAATTTTGAGAAGGTTCTCTGCAGTTTTGGGCACACTTGGACCCTGAATGTAGTCGAGTCTTCATTTAGCAGCCTACCATGTTTCCTGCTGATATTGGGACTGTCTCTGGACTTTAACTAGTGACTTACCATGTTCTTTGCTAATATTGGGACTGTGCCATTTTATTTGTCAACCTTGGTGGGCTTGTTACCCTCAGCAGCCAGCGTCTGCCTGAGTGAAGAGACATCTCTAGCTCCAGTGGAATGAGAGCAAGAGGCAGAGTTGAAACCCAAAGTCAAAGAGCTTTCACCCAGCCCCTAGAGCTGCCACTTTGAAGTCAGATTTCTAGCCTCCTAAACTTAAATTAAGAGAACAAATCCCTGTTTCTTAAAACCACTCATTTGTTGTATTTTCTATTAGAGCAGCACAGAGAAACCAAACAACAATGAATGGATCAAAGCTCTCAAAATTCTGACTGAAATCATTTTCAACCTAAACCTGAACAGTCAGCCAATCAGTCAAATGGGGGAGTAGAATAATAAAATTTTCAGACATGTGAAAGTTCAACATAATATCACATATGTAGTATTCTTTCAAACAAATGAATCTTAATATAATTATGAAAATTACAAATTCAGAATGTGGGACAGTCTATAAAACAATGGATCAGAATTCTTCATAAGTCAGTATTAGGGAAAGCAATAAAAGCTTAGAGTACTATGCTAGTTTTAAAAAGACTAAACAGGTATAAAGATCTCTTGTGACACAGTGCCAGCAGGTTGGTGGTTTGAAACCCACCAGTCATTCCGCAGAAGGTAGACAGGACATCCACTTCCATAAAGATTTACAGCCTAGGAAATCCAATGGGGGTTACTTTGAGTCGGAACTGACTCGATGGCAGTGAGTTAGTTTTGTTTATTGTTTTTCTCCAATCAGGTATAATGGTCAGGTGAACTCATGAATCTTGTTTGGTTTTCAATTAAAAGAAAAAGTTAGTTAAAAAATATATGTTTAGACAATTGAAGAACTTTAATATATGGACTTTATAGTAGATGATATTATTGAATTATTTTTAGCTTAGTTTTCTTTAAGAAATCATACTAATAATATTGTATTTATGTTCTTATACTTAAAAATGCAAACTGATGTATTTATAGAGGAAATATTTCTGACTTGAAAATGGTTTACAAAAAAATAAGTACATATAAAGAGAGAGAGTGCAAATGGGAAAGAAAAAGTCACAATTGGGGAGTGTAGGTGAAAGATAGATAAGAATTCATTGTAAAATTATTTCAAATTTTCTGTGTAACTGAACTTTTATGCCCCAAAAATTTAATAGAAAAAATAATGCTGGGTGGTGGTGAGTAAGAGAGAGAAATAGAATCAAAATATTTAAATCTAATATGCGGTGACTAAAAGAGATGCTTCAGCAAAAAAAAAAAAAAAATGTGAACAACAACAACAAAAGATGGATCTGATAAAAGGTAATGGACAGAGGCTAGTGAGAAGAGTCTTGGGAAAACCACTCTGCCGTCAGACCTAGAAACCCATCCATCTAGACCTCAGGCAATGATATGGTTCTGCAGGAGAGAAGTCTCCATGTAACACAAAAGGATGTGAGAGATGACTTGATTTTTTAGTATTTTTGTATTTTTAAGTAATATAGTTAAGTTAATATTATTTTATATATTGATAACTAACTCCAGTTGTTACCCATATTTAGACAAATAGTTATCAACATATAGGAAACCAAGAAAATCATAAAATGAATTACCAACGATTAACTTTAGGAGAAACAGGAGGTTGTATGAGAAGAAAAATAGTATCATATTAATCTATTTGGACAAGCAGTGAATATATTATGTTATTAATTATTAATAATGTAAGCCTTTGACTAACAAAAAATTATGATGAAGCTATATTAGGAAGGCAAGCATAAGGAGAAATATGGGAAGGAGTCTATAATAGAAATAAATCTTTAACAATGCTAATGTCTAGTCAATAAGTAATGACTAAAATTCACAAATCAAACAATATTAATTTATTACTTAAAAATACTAAAAGCATTAGGTGAAAAGTCTAAGACAACTGAAGTCGGAGAAAGACGAAAAAAATAGCTGCTGTTTTGGGGATATAAACCATTTAGTACTATTTTTATACAATCAGCATGTAATACATTTCTAAGTATTCAAATTTAACTTTAATATATTTAAAAATGTTTACATTTCATAGGAATAACTTCTCATAATGAAACTGGGGTATTAAAGATCAAATGGAGAAAGAAACTATCCTATACAGCAGAGCAAATACATGATGCAATGGAAATTATGAATGAAAAAAATAGAAAACATGGAAATCTGTCTCAGAAAACCTAACACAAAAAAATAGAATTATATGTAGAGTTATGTAGTAGATGAAGAAGAAGTCATAAAGAAATAATAGGGAAAAAATCTTCCTTGGGTTAATGAGAAAATTTAGTCTTCAAATTAAATGGACTAACAATTTTTAGGCAAGATTAATGTGGATATTTTGTAATTCTGGACATTTTCTGCTTAAATTTCTGAACAAGACAAAGAGAGAGATTTATAAGCCTCCAGACTGAAAGGAAGTTATGGATTTCTAGGGTGGGAGGTGAAAGGCATTCCTAAGAAAGAAAGGCACCGCAAAGGTCCAGAGGCAGAAAAACTAAAGGTTTGTTCAGATGCAGGAGTAATCAAGATAGATGGTAACGTTTAGAGTGAAGTCAATGGCTGCAAAGAGAAATAAAGCTAAATCTCTTACAGTGATTGATAGGTGAAGTGTGTAATTACTAGCCTGCTTCTACATTCTGCATTGACAAATCTGTGTCAGTTTTGTTAGCGTTATTTGGTCAGCTAATCAAACTCACAGCACATTATGTTATTTGTAAGATTTAAAAATAATAGAATGCACAGAAATAAAAGCTATTTAATCCACATTTTTCTTTGTTTCTTTTTTGTTTATTTATCAGTAAGAACTACATCTTTTTTTCCTGAAAATTGGCCACAACTTAAGGATCTTGAGTTTTACAGTTTTAGTCTTAATGTTGATCTTTATTAGGAATAGGGAAAAAACTCAACTCCCAATGAAGTTATAACACAAATATGTTAACACTACCATTAGGTTATCACAGTTGTTCTTATCTACTCATAATATTTCCAGAAGAAAAATTTATTTTCTCAAATCCTCTCCATTAGTAGCTATCAAAATTCAAAATAAATCCAAGAGCAAGTCTTGCTATTTCAATGAAACACTGAGTTTAATTACCAAACATTAGTACTTGATCCATTAAGTATTATTCATGGTTATGTGGGAATTATTATCTAGTAAAATGCAATGCATAATAACTTAACCAAATATAAAATAAACCAATGTCCCATTGTGTAAAATCCCATTGACCATAAACAGATTGATGTTAATCAGATTGATCACTAATAAGTCTTCCTACCATTTTCTGCCTTAGGGGTACGATGATGGCTATGGGGTTGAATATGATGACCAGACCTATGAGGCTTATGATAACAGCTATGCGACTCAAACACAAAGGTAAGGCATTTGATAACTAAAGCATACTTGCCAGGATTATCTCTAATCCTGATGCTTTGTTTCTTAATCTGAATATCAGTTGTATAATGTGAGAGTTTGCTAGCAGTATTTCTTCCCCATTATCTTTCTGAATTATCCAGTTGTGTACTAAACTGTGAGAGGGAAAAGATAATCTTGCAATGGTTAGTAATGAAATAGTAGTGTACTGTTTTAAGACTGGATCATTGTAATGAGTTGTACAACCAAGCAACTCATTAAGCAAACTTGTATTTAAATGATTACTCCTGTTACTTTTGGTGATTTAATATTTCAGATAAGGAGCCCTGGTGGTGTAGTGTTTAAGTGCTTGGCTGCTAACCAAAATCAGTTTGAACCAACCAGCCAACTCATGGGAAAAAGATTTGGCAGTCAGTCTTCTTCCATAAAGATTACTGTTATTTTTGTTGTTAGGTGCCGACCAGTCAGTTCTGACTCATATGACACTACATACAACAGAAAGAAACAAACTCTTGTCCTGTACAGTCCTCAGAATCCCTACTCGGCTTGACCCCATCATTGCAGCTGTCAGTCCATCTCAGTCAGGGTCTTCTCCTTTTATGCTGAACCTCTACTTTATCAAGTCTGATATTCTTCTCCAGAGACCAACCCTTCTGATAGCAGGACCAAAGTACAGGAGACCAAGTCTGACCCTTCTTGCCTCTAAGGAACATTCAAGCTGTGCTTCTTCCAGGACAGATTTGTTCATTCTTCTGGAAATCCATGGTATTTTCAGTATTCTTTCCCAACACTACAATTCAAATATATCAATTCTTCTTTGGTCTTTCTTATTCACTGTCCAGCTTTCACACGCATATGAGGCTATTAAAAATGCCATGGCTTGGATTAGGCGTACCTTAGTCTTCAAAGTGATATCTTTCCTTTTTAACATTTTAAAGAGGTCTTTTGCAACAAATTTGCCAAGTGCAATACTATATCTGAATTTTTGGCTGCTGCTTCCATGTGCATTGATTGTGAATCCAAGTAAAATGAAATCCCTGACAACTTCAATCTTCTCTCCATTTATCATGATATTTCTTATTGGACCAGTTGTAAGGATTTTTGTTTTCTTTATGCTGAGGTGTAATCCACACTGAAGGCTGTAGTCTTTGATCTTCCAGTAACTGCTTCAAGCTATCTTCACTTTCAACAAGCATATCTCAAGTTATCTCAAGTTGTTAGGCTTCCTTCAATACTAATGCCATATTCTTCTTCATATAGTCCAGATTCTTGGATCATTTGCTCAGCATACAAATTGAATATGTATGGTGGAAGATGCATTCTGATGGACACCTTTTCCTGATTTTAAACCATGTAGTATCCCTTTGTTCTGTTTGAACTACTGTCTCTTGTTCTATATACAGCTTACTCATAAGCATAATTAAAGTGTTCTGGAATTCCATTTGTCACAATGTTATGCATAATTTGTTATGATCCACACAGTTAAATGCCTTTGCAGAGTCAATAAAACACAGGTAAACATCTTTCTGGTATTCTTTGCTTTCAGCCAAGATCCGTCTGATACTGCCATCATATTCCTCATTCCATGTCTTCTTCTGAATCCAGCTTGAATTTCCAGAAGGTCCCTGTCAATATACTGCAACAACCATTTTTGAATTATCTTCAACAAAATCTATTTGTCTGTGATTTTAATGATATAGTACAATAATTTCTGCATTCTGTTGGATCACCTTTCTTTGGAAGGGGCACAAATATGGATCACTTCCAGTAAGTTGGCCAGTAGCTGATTTCCAAAGTTCTTGGCATAAATGATTGAGTGCCTCCAGCATGACATCTGTTTGCAGAAACACCTCAGTGGGCATCCAATCAATTCCTCTTGTTCTTCATCATTTACTTCAGTGCAGCTTAGATTTCTTCCTTCAGTACCATAGGTTCTTGATTATATGCTTCTATCTGAAATGGTTGAACATCAACCAGTTCTTCTTGGTACAGTGACTCTGTGTCTTCCTTCCATATTCTTTTGATGCTTCCTTTATTATTCAGTATTTTGCCCATGGAATCCTTCGTTACTGAAATTTGAGGCTTGAACTTTTTTCTTCAGTTCTTTCAACCTGAGAAATGCCATGTAGTATCCCTTTGTTCTGTTTGAACTACTACCTCTTGGTCTATACACAGGTTCCTCACAAGCATAATTAAAGTGTTCTGGAAGTCCATTCATCACAATGTTATCCATAATTTGTTAGGATCCACACAGTTAGATGCCTTTGCAGAGTCAATAAAACACAGGTAAACATCTTTCCTTTTGCTTTTCTAGTTCTAGGCCTGTGCACATTTCATCATAATACTTTATTTTTCCTTATCTAACTATCCTTTGAAATCTTCTGTTTATGTCTTTTATTAGAGATTGTATGGATTAAAGCCTTGGAAAGCCTATGGGGCAGTTCTACTCTGCCCTATGGTGTTACTATACATTGGAATGGTCTCAATGTCAGTGGGTTCGGTTTCTGATTTTTGTAGTAATTCAAACGATAGTGAAAACAAGGTATTTGTCACTTTGACTTTTTCTTTTTCCACCTAACGATTTTTCTATGTAAAGCAAAAACGTTAGGAAATCCTACTAGTGCTATAGAAAGAGGCAGTCTTATAACATTTTTAAGGAGTTCCTTTCCTTTCTTAATGGATTTCTCAAAATTTTTGAGTATTTCTCTTTAGATTGCTCCAAGTTGTGATAGTAATGCATTTTTTTTTTTATTTTTTTAAAGTCAGATTTATTGATATATTATTTATATACAGTAAAATTAGCAGACAGTTGTATGAATTCAGTAAATGCATACCATCGTAAAACCAGAACCAAAATCAAAACATTACTTTATGGCCCTTTGTAATCTACTCCTCCTCCACCCTCAGACCCTAGAAACAGTATGATTTTTGTCACTATAGTATTGCCTTTTCTAGAATGCAAATTGGCTATCTATTTATAACATTTGCTAATATTTTTAATCAAATGCCCGCCTCATCATTACATTATTACACAAAAAATAATTATAGTAATGATCTATATTTGTTGTTTCAGAAACTCTTTGGTAGAAAACACAATTACCACATACTACAAATACAACTAGGATAGAATAAAATAATTCATTGATATATGTATATATGCTATATTCAGTGCTCTAATGGAAGTATAGAAGGATTTTGCAAAAACTTTATCTTGTTATCATCAAGTATAATGCATATGTGAAACCACATTTTCTATGCACTTCTGCGTTGTCTTTTTCTTTCCTTATCTAGTGAGTCTTCCCATCCTTCAGACGCAGCTCGAAAGCCAGCTCCTCTAAAAATTGTCCTGAATTCTTTATCCGGGAGTATCTTGTTTCTTTCCTGAATGCCAATAGCACCATCTCTTTATTTTTCTATGACACTTTTTCTCTTGCCTTGATGTTGAGATTATTTGTGTACAAATCTCTTATCACCTTTAACAGCTGTCCAGAATCCATTTCTGATACACCTTTATGTCCTTCATATTACCTAGCATTGGCTTTTTCATGGGCTAAGTGCTGAATAAATGAATGCTTTATACAAGAATGTCAGACCTAATATGTACCTGCACTATGGGGATATAAAATAAGAGCCTCATCCATCAAAGAAAATATGATCTACAATCTCATATGTATCATATTTACTAGCAAAATATTTATGTTTCTCAGGTAGGTTAGTGCTAAACCAGAAGGAATAAGGAAAGCAGGCCATTAAATTAGTCATAATAATTTAAATATTCTATAGGCCGACTCGACGGCAAACAACAACAACAACATTGTATAAACCAAACCAAACCAACTGCTCTCAAATAAAATTCTGACTTGTCATCAGCTATAGGACAGAGTAGAACTTCCCCATAGGGTTTCTAATGTTGTAAATCTTTAAGAAAAAAATCATTATGCAATGCCTATTTTGTTCAAAACCATATCCCCAATACTAGTATGATGTCTGGCACACTAAAGATTCTCAATAAAGATTTGTTGAATAAGTTACTGAAAACTGAATTAATGCATTAATGAATTAATGAAATCACTACAATTATTCAAAAAAAAACTGTAAGGAAGAATTATTTAGCATAATACAAATTTGTAATAGAAATTGATATACACTATAATAATTTAATGGGAGCTCTGGTTGCATAGTACTTAAGGCACTTGACTGAGAACCAGAAGACTGGCAGTTCAAACCCACCAGCCACTCCTCAGAAGGAAGGTTGGGCAATCTACTTCCGTAGTGATACCACTTCAGAAACCCAAGGAGGAGAAGCTATGAGTCGTGTCCAACTCGACGGCAAACAACAATAACAACATAAGAATTTAATAGATAATGTGCTAAATTCCTGTCTTTTGATTTCTTTTGGTCCAGCTATACCAGTAGAAGATAGTATTAACAGTTCAGTTAAAAACACTTATTAAGTGATTACGTGAGCCAAATAGTGTACTAACCTCACAGTGAAAATACTTAATTTTATTTTGGATATATTTGACTATTTGCTAATGAAAATTTATTTGATAAGGAGACATTTTCAAGTTGTATGTGCATGTTTAAATAAATGTATTTCAACTGAAATAACTAGAGAGTAATCAAGTACTTAGGAACAGAGAGTAAGAGAAAGTTCATTTCTATAAGAATTGTCTAGAATTTTCTTTTTCAAGGGTGACTCTTTAACTGGACTTTGGAAAGTAAGATTTGGATTGATGGAGGGAAATGGAGAAATTTTTCTAAAGAAATGGAACAGAGAGAAACATAGAAGCATAAAACTCCTCTAGCATTAAAAAATAATATGAATATTATTTTGAGATAGCCTGATTTTGTTGCATTCAAAATCAAAAGAAATGCTGCTTTAGAATCTTAAAGGTAATAACAACAGAATATATGATTTAACAGAACTGAGATAAAAGATAAAATCTTTAGAGGAAGTTGTCTTTAATTGATTCATTAGTCAGCACAGGTGAATACAGAAAATTAGGAGATTTTAAAGTAAAATCTTGCAGATGCTTAAGTGGAATAATTATATCATTCTCAATAAAGATTCTGGGGAAGTTCACAAGGTAACAGCCCTACAAAGGTTCACCTGGAGTTCAGAAGCTGTAATAACTTTAATGAATCTCCAGTCGTAAAGTATCATTAGTTCTGGGAAATTTCAAATGGAAGAAAAAGAGAGTCTCTGAAAATTCCTCAGGTGGCAGCTCAACTGAATGACATATTAATGATGCATAAAGATGACAATGGACATATGTGTCTCTGGCCACCTTCTGCTCTTGCTCCATGTCCATGAAGAGAAAAAGTAAAGAAATAGAAATATGGTTTTATTATGCAGGCTTCCAATTATAGTACTAATATTGTAGTTTTCAGGGAACTCAATTCCTTGAAGTCTTTGGCTTACAACAGATTACATTCTATGATTAACAGCTTTAATTGGACAAAACATTTAAATTCTGTCCATGTTCTGATGGCTCATTTTTTTATGCACTCCTCAATAGCATTAACATTTTCAGATCGATCTTCTGAAATCATGTATATTCACAAGGTCTTGCCAACATTTCCAATGCCCAAATTTTAATCAAATATTTATACCAAACACATCAGACATGTAGAAAAACGTCACTCTTATTTGCTGTTGTGGTTGTGTATGATCAAGTTGATCATGACTCACAGTGACCCTGTAGGATAGAGCAGAACTGCCCCATAGGGTTTTTTAGGCTGTAATTTTACAGGAGTAGATTGCCAGGTCTTTCTCCCACAGAACCGATGATGAGTGTGAGCTGCTGACCTTTCAGTTAGCAGCTGAGCAATTAGTCTTTGTGCCACTAAGCTTCCTAACTTTCATTTACTTAAGTACAAATAGTAATACTGTAAGTGAACAAATACTATTGTAAGTGAAAGTCAAAAGATCAATTGTGATTGTGTTTTCTAATAAAAATTTAATTTGGAGGTGAAATGTTAAGAATCTATAATTTTCCAGTGTAAAATTTTGGCTACAGATTGGTGTAATAGGCAAAATATCTGAATGGAAGCCTTTCTTTCCTTGAAGCATGAATTGAGTAAGAAATTCAGACAATCTAGGAAAAGCAACTTCCTTTCTACTGATTGATGAAGGAATGTACAGGTACTACAAAGATATCTCTCCTTCTGATATATAGGGCAGTAGCTACCAATTTTTTCTAAAATAAAAACCCCTTTGGAATATCTGTAACTGTCAGAGTCTACACCAAAACCAAAAAAAAAAAAAAAAACTCAAAGTAGGATAATTTGAGGAGAGTTTAATAAAGGGCCTGTTTTCAGTGACAGATCATAGGGAAACAATGGCATCCCCTGAGGTGATTTGCCCTGGGGCAAGGTGCTCTGCCACAAAACTAGGAATGAAAGGGAAACTAAACTCACTGATGTAGGATATGATCCAACTCATAGCGACCCCTCCTTGGGTTTTAAGGCAGTGTCACTATGGAAGTAGATTGCCAACCTTCCTTCTGAGAAAGGGAAACAGAGAGAGCTATTAGGTGGTCCCCTAACTGGAGCTGAGACTTTTAATTCAGAATGGCAGGCATGGCCACCATATAGGAGGATGGTCAGGAAGTTAATACCAGTTCTCACTCTTTTCCTTCCTAGGCTTCTACTGTTGCACCCCTTTGACAGACCCACTTAGAGGCAGAGGGAAAAAGACCTAGCAGATGCAATTACATAAGTCAGCCTTGGGGCTTATAATAGATTGGAGAGGAGAGTGGAGGTGGGAAGGCAAATGGAAGAGATCCAGCCCAACATCCAAAATATTTATCATACCTCAACACCGCATAATTATACTTATTAGTATCAGTTGTTTGAAAATATAAATAATGGCATGGAATTACTATGGAAACAGTAGTGCTTTTAAATGAATTTGTATTTTATTAATGAGAAAGGCATCTGTTGTTGTTGTTGTTTATACTATAAAAAAAGTCAGACTATATTTTATGAGGATTTAGTGAACAAATGGATTCCCAGATCCCTTATACAACTTCTTGGTGCCTTGAGGGTCAGAGTCCACAGGATGGGAACTTGTGCTGTGTTGTTCAGGGACTGCTTGGGACTACTGGTCCAGAATAGCTAGCATTAATTTTGCATCAACTGTTATGCTTTGGGGGCACATTAACTCATTTCTTCCCAAAAATACATCAGGCAGATACTGTTTTATCTCCATTTTATATAGAGAAAATTGAAGTGTAAGTATGCCAAGTTAATTTAAGTACTAAAGTTGGGTTTGAATCCATATCTGCTGACTCCAGAAGCCTTAGGTATGGCTTTGTGTTATTGTCGCGTGCTGTCGAATTAGTTCCAATTCACAGTAACCCTATGTACAATCGAATGAAGCACTCCCCGGCCTGGCACCATCCCATGGATTTGAAATGCCAAACTTCTGATTTGCAGTCAAATGCTATACCACTGAGGTATTTTATATTATAAAACTCTAATAAGAAGAATTGGAATAACCATATCCCTAGAGATATGAATGTTGTGTCTTTTAAGACAACCTACAAAAGTGTCCTAGTTAGTCATTTGAATTTGCTTGATCATTTATTGAGATCTGAACATGTCAATACATCAGTCATTTCTCCTCAGCAGACTAGTTTAGAATTGTAGATACTCCTTGTGCAAGAAACAAGAAGGTATTGTGTAAATGGTATGTAAGAGATTCAGAAATAAGAAGAGTATTAGACTCTTGAAGAACCTGATGTGTTGCCAGAAGACCAACATTAAAGGCCAGATAAAGAATCTCAGATGAAATGCTGACTTCAATTGTAAGTGTAGAAGCTTAGTTCCACCTTATTTAACATTTAGCTAATCACCTACTTAGGAATCAGGCAATATCCATGATCATCTATGACTGACAAGGTGTTATTGATAAGGGATGGTAGAAAATGTATCAAACTGGAAAGTATGAGACTAAGTAAAGCAACTATCTTCCATTCAGCTTTAGGAGGTTCTGGCCATGTAGTACCGTAGCGCCTAGGGCATTTGACTGCTAACCAGAAGTCTGGCAGTTCAAACCCACCATCCACTCCTTAGAAGGAAGTTGGGCAATCTACTTACATAGTGATACTACCTTGGAAACCCAAAGATGGGTCGCTATAAGTTGCTTCCGACTCGACAGCACATAACAACGATAGTCCATGTGTGGTAAGAGGGCCAGTAGTACTAGATTATTTGCTTATTTTTCTCCCCCCAAAAAACCTGGAAATCTAAATTTTCCAGTTA
Source organism: Orycteropus afer afer (assembly GCF_000298275.1). NCBI lineage: Eukaryota > Metazoa > Chordata > Mammalia > Tubulidentata > Orycteropodidae > Orycteropus > Orycteropus afer. The sequence goes on from NW_006921727.1 coordinate 1,564,292, forward strand.
CTATTGCTGCATAACAAGCCACCACAAAACTCAATGGAATAAAACAACCATTTCTATTATGTTAGTGAATTCTGTAGATCAGGCATAGCAGGGGTTGCTTGTCTCTGCTCCAATATGCCTGAGCCCTCAGCTGGGAAGGTTCATAAGCTAAGAATGACTCAATAGTTGGCCAGTAGAATCATCTGGAAAGTCTTCTTTCACATACCTAGCAGTTAATGGTGACTGTCAGCTGGTCCCTCAGCTGAGGCTATCAGAATTTCACATGTTCCTTTCCATGTGCCTTAGGCTCCCTCATAATAAGTCAGCTCTGAGCTTCAGATAAGAATATCCTAGCTAAAAAAGGAGAAGCTGTACTGTCTTTTACGATGTAGCCTCATTCTGTTCGTTACAAATAAGTCAAAAGTCCAGCCACATTCAAAGAAAGGGTAATTTGATTTCACCACTTGATGTAGGGGACTGGCAAAGTTGAAAGAAGAAAAAAAATATTGTAGCAATTTTTAGAAAATATAATCTGCCAAATCAGTTTATCAGTGTAATTTCCTGGTTTTTACACATTGCCAAAATTTTTTTAATTAAACACTCGGAAGACAAAATAAACATATCTGTAGTAGCTATAGCCATTGTTTTCTAAATTCTGCTCTAGACAAAATAGCCAGCATAGAAAAATCAGTATCTATAAAATGCCTCCAAGGACACAGTAAGAAGTTGTTTAGAGTGGCTATTTGACAGCACTACAGGGTCTGTGAAGGATCTCCTAAAATCCAAGGGTGGGCTGTTGTGGTTAGGTGCCATGGAGTCATCTCCAACTCATAGCAATCCTAAGAACAACAGAAGGAAACACTGCCTGGTCCAGTGCCAGCCCCACAATCCTCACTATACCTGACCCCATCGTTGCAGCCACTATGTCAATCCATCTCATTGAGGGCCTTCCTCTCTTTCGTTCACCCTCCACCTTACCACACATGATATCCTTCTCCAGGGAATGGTCCCTTCTGACATGCTCAAAGTAGGTGAGACGAAGTCTGGCCATTCTTCCTTCGAAGGAGCATTCCAGCTGCACTTATTCCAGGACAGATTTGTTCATTCTTTTAGCAGTCCATGGTACTTTCAGCATTCTTCACCAACACCACAATCCAAAAGGATCAACTCTTCTTTGGTCTTCGATCTTCCTTTGTCCAGCTCTCACATGCTTATGAGTCTATCGAGAATACCATAGCTCGGGTTAAGTGCACCTTAGTCTTCAAAGAGACATCTTTGCTCTTCAGCACTTGAAAGAGGTCTTTTGCAGCAGATTTGCCCCATGCAATACATCATTTAATGTCTTGACTGCTGCTTCCATTGGTGTTGATTGTAGAACCAAGTAATAGTAAGTCTTTGACAACTTAAAATCTTTTCATTTATCGTGATGCTGCTTATTGGTCCAGTTGTGAGGATTTTTGTTTTCTTTATATTGAGGTGTAATCCATACTGTGGACTGTAGTTGTTAATGTTCATTAGTAAGTGCTTCAAATCATCCTTACTTTCAGCAAGCAAAGTTGTGTCATCTGCATATCACAGGTTGTTAATGATTCTTCCTCCAATCCTGATGCCATGTTCTTCTTTATATAGTCCAGCTTCTTGGATTATTTGTTCAGCATACAGATTGAATAAGTATGGTGAAAGGATACAACCCTGACACACTCCCTTCCTTATTTTAAACCATGCAGTATCCCCTTGTTCTATTTGAATGACAGCCTTTTCATCTGTGTACAGGTTCCTCATGAGTACAATTAAGTGTTCTGGAATTTCTATTCTTCTCAATGTTATCCATAATTTGTTATGATCCATGTAATTGAATGCTTTTGCATAGTCAATAAAGCACAAGTAGACATCTTTCTGATACTCTTTGCTGGTGGCAAGATGCATCTGACATTAGCAATGATGTCTCTCATTCCACATCCTCTTCTGAATCCAGCTTGCATTACTGGAAGTTCTGTCAGTATACTGCTACAACTGTTTTTGAATTATCTTCAGTAAAATTTTACTTGCATGTGATATTGATATTGTTTGATAATTTCCACATTCTCTAGGATCACCTTTCTTTGGAATGGGTACAAATATGGATCTCTTCCAGTCAGTTGGACAGATAGCTGTCTTTCAAATCTCTTGGAATAGCTGAGTGAGTGCCTCCAGCACAGCATCCATTTGTTGAAACATCTCAATGGGTATTCCATCAATTCCTAGAGCCTTGTATTTTGCTATTTCTTCAGTGCAGCTTTGATTTCCTCCCTCAACACCATTGGTTCTGGACCATATGCCACCTCCTGAAATGGATGAACAGTGAACAATTCTTTCTGGTACAATGACTCTGTATTCCTTCCATTTTCTTTTGATGTTCCTGCATCATTAAATATTTTGTCCATAGAATCTTTCAATACTGCAACTCAAGGCTTAATTTGTTTCTTCAAGTCTTTCAGCTTGAGAAATGCCAAGCATGTTCTTCCCTTTTAGTTTTTTAGCTCCAGGTCTTTGCACATCTCGTTATAATAATTGACTTTGTCTTCTCCAGCTGCTCTTTGAGATCCTCTGTTCAGCTCTTTTACCTTGTCATTTGTTCTATTTGCTTTAGCCACTCTCCATTCAAGGGCAAGTTTCAGAGTCTTTTCTGACATCCATTGTGGTCTTTTCTTCCTTTCCTGTCCTTTTAATGACCTCTTGCTTTCTTCATGGATGATGTTCTTGATATCATTTCACAATTCCTCTGGTTTTCGGTCATTGATGTTCAATGCATCAAATCTATTCTTTAGTTGGACTCTAGATTCAGGAGGGATATAATCAAGGCCATATTTTGGCTCTCATGGACTTGTATTAATTGTCTTCAACTTGAACTTGAATTTGCATATGAGCAGTTGATGGTCTGTTCCACAGTCAGCTCCTGGCTTTGTTTTGGCCAAAGATATTGAGCTTCTCCATCTCCTCTTTCCACAGATGTAGTCAATCTAAATCCTGCATACTCCATCTGGCAAAGACCATGTGTATAGCTGCCATTTGTGCTGTTGCAAAAAGATATCTGCAATAAATAAGTCATTGGTCTTGCATATTCTATCATGCAACCTCCAATGTTATTTCTGTCACCAAGGCCACGTTTTCCAACTACCAGTGATCCTTATTTGTTTCCAACTTTTGCATTCCAGTCACCAGTGATAATCAACACATCTTGCTTGCATGTGTGGTCAATTTCAGACTGCAGAAGTTGGTTAAAATATTCAATTCTCTCATCTTTTGCTATGGTGGTTGATGTGTAAATTTTAATAATAGTATTAATTGGTCTCCTTGTGGGCATGTGGATATTATCCTATCACTGACAGCATTGTACTTCAAGATAGATCTTGATACATTCTTTGTGATGGTAAATGCCATGCCATTCCTCTTCATTTTGTCATTTCCGGAATAGTAGATCATATGGTTGTCTGATTTAAAATGGCCAAAACCAGTCCATATCAGTTCACTGATGCCTAGGATTGATCTTTATGCATTCTATTTCATTTTTTACAACTTCCAATTTTCCTACATTCATACTTTGTACATTCTGTGTTCTGATTATTACTGGATGTTTGCAGCTATTTCTTCTCATTTTGGGTTTCTTCTCATTTGCCACATCAGCAAATGGAGGTCCCAAAAGCTTTACTCCATCCACATCATTAATGTCACTTCTACTTTGAGGAGGCAGCTCTTCCCTAGTCATATTTTGAGTGCCTTCCAACTGGAGGGGCTCAACTTCCGGCACTATATCAGACAGTGTTTCAGAGCTATTCATAAAGTTATTCATAACATATCAGACAGTTTCACTGCTATTTATAAGTTTTTCATTGGCCAATTCTTTGAGAGGTAGATGGGCTCTTGCTTCTGAGTCTGTCTTGTCCTGGAATCTCCACTGAAACCTGTCCAACTTGGGTGACCCTGCTGGCATTTGAAATACTGATGGAATAGCCTCCAGCCTCACAGCAACATGCAAGCCACCATAGTACACAAACTGACAGGCAAATTTGTCTCCATTAGTTGTTCCAAACTGTTCCACTTATTTCCTGGCTTCCCCAGCACTCTGAACCTGCCAAACACTGCCTCTCTCTCTTCCTGGTTCCTTCCTCTGGCTGCTGTGAACTCTCCACACACCACCTCTCTCTCTACAATGTGGATAGCTGCCATTTATGTTGTTAAAAAAGGGCATTTGCAATGAGTAAGTCATTAGTCTTGTAAAATTCTATCATGCCATCTCCAGCATCATTTTTATCACCAAGACTATATTTTCCAACAACTGTTGATTCTTCTTTGTTTCCATCTTTTGCATTCCAGTCACCAGTAATAATCAACATATCTTGATTGCATATTTGGTCAATTTTAGACTGCAGAAGTTGGTACAAATCTTCAATTTCCTCATCTTTGGCTTTGGTGTTTGGTGTGTAAATGTAAATAATGGTAGTATTAACTGGTTTTCCTTGTAAGCATATGGACGTTATCCTATCAACAACAGCATTGTACTTCAGGATAGATTTTGAAACATTCTTTGTGACAATAAATGCCACACCATTCCTCTTCAATTTGTCATTCCCGACATGGTAGATCATATGGTTGTCTGATTCAAAATGACCAAAACCAGTCCATATCAGCTCACTAATGCCCAAGATATTGATCTTTATGTGTTCCACTTCATTTATGACAATTTATAACTTTTCTAGATTCATACTTCGTACATTTCATTTTCCGATTATTAATGGATGTTTGCACTGTTTCTTCCCAGTTGACTCATGCCACATTAGCAAATGGAAGTCCCAAAAGCTTTAGTCCATCCACATCATTAATGTCGACTCTACTCCGAGGAGGTAGATCTTCCCCAGTTGTACTGAGTGCCTTCTGACCTGAGGGGCTCATCTTCCAGCACTAAATTGGACAATGTTTCTTGGCTTTTCATAAAATTTTGCAGTAATATGTCACACAGTACTCACTGCTATTCATAAGGTTTCCACTGGCCAATTCTTTGAGAAGTGGATGACTCCTTCCTTCTTCCAAGTATGTGTTTGTCTGGAAGCTCCGTTGAAACCTGTCCACCATGGGTCACCCTGCTGGTATTTGAAATACTGGTAGCACAGCCTCCAGTCTCACAGGAACAAGCAAGCCACCACAGTATAGCAAACTGACAGATGAGAGGTGGGAAAAAAAGTATGGTCATCTTTTTTTCTGTGCCATGTGAATTTGGCCATCTGAGTTCAATAAATTCTCTGCTAGTTGGTATTCCATTCCATTCCAACACAAGCTGTCTGTGGTTTTATTGTTTTCTTAAGGGCATCTGGTGGTGTAGTGCTTAAGGTATTTGGGTGCTAAAAGGCCAGCAATTTGAACCCACCAGCCATTCCATGGGAGAAAGATAAAGGGATCTGTTTCCATATAGATTTACAACCTTGGAAACTCTACGAGGCACTTCTATTCTGTCTTATAGGCTTGCTTGGTTTCTTAGTGAATTTGCACTTAAAAAAAACTTCTTTAGGAAAAAACAAAACAGAACTTCATGACTTGATTTTTTTGAACTTGAACATTGCTAGTAAAAGAAGAGACATATTTTTGCCCTAATACTTTGGTCAAGATGGAAAAGGTGGATCTTTGTGATCTTAGAATCTTAGAGTTGGTATCATAAAAACAAGACTCACTCTAGATCCCAGGAGGATCTCAGAAAGAGAACAGAAATTAACCTGGGAGTGAATGTGTGATAGAGTCAAAATCAGGTATAGATGTTATAGTTTTTCATAAGTAGATCCCATTTGTAACATTCTCAACATATTATTTCACTATTTCTTTACATTAGTGCTTATTAACAGCTTGTTTTTGCTAGGTATTAGAAATAGAAGGAAGATGGGGCAATCTACTTCCGTAGTGATACTGCCTCGACAACCCAAGGAGGGGTCGCTATGAGTCGGGTCCGACTCAACAGCATATAACAGCAACAACAACAGAAATAGAAAGATGAAACACAAGTGTGGTACATTTGAGTACACTTTCATGATTGCAAGTTCATGATCCTGAAGTGCGAGTTCATGACTAGATGTATCATAGACAGAATAATTTGAATTTAAAAAGGCAATGTAATTCATATACTATATATTGCACATCATCCCCAGTGATATCTGTGCCAAAAATATAGTAATATTATTCTAATCAAACTCCACTAAGTGGGATGAATAAAATAGCCTCCTGTCACTTTAGCTCAGGTTTTGTTGCCAAATAAATTTAGACACCCAATTTAAGATAACATTTTTGGTTTCAGAGCTTTTTGAATTTATAATTCAAGAATAAGTGATTGTGCATTTGTATTATGTAATATTCAGTACACCTGAATTGTAGAAAATGGGTGAGAGAGGCAGTAAAGGAGGTCAAAGGCAGGGAACGTGAACATTTTGGATCAAGGGAGGTGGTGGTTGTTGTTAGGTGCTGTTGAGTTGGCTCTGACTCATAGCAAGCTTATAAAAAGAAACATTTTCTAAGGAGCCCTGGTGGTGAAGTGGTTAAGTACTCAGCTGCTAATTGAAAGGTCAGCAATTGGAAGTCACCAGCTGCTCTGCTGGAGAAAGATGTAGCCTTCTGCTTCCATATAGCTTTACATGCTTGGAAACTCTATGGGACAGTTCTGTTCTTTAGGGTCACTATGAGTTAGAATTGACTTTATGGCCACAGGTTTTTTGGGTTTGGGGCATTTTCTATGTGCTAGGTGTCTATATAGGCACCTCATAAACATTTCATGAAATAGATAGTTGTATCCCCACCTTACAAATAGAGAAACCAGAACCCAGAATGTTTACCTTGCCAGGATTTTAGCTTTAGTAACTAGTAGGTCCAAGCTTTGAACTGATCCCTGTCCAATTCCAAATACTGGGTGCCTAGTACTAATACCATATTGCTACCAAAATTTTTTTTTTTTTCCAGTTTTAAATATTCCAGCTAATTAGGGAAATTTTAAATTGTAGTCATTTCTACTTCCTTATAACCTCCATCTACATCTGTCAATCTCTAATCTATCCTGTGAAACAAAATGTATAACAAATCTAGCTTAATTTTTTCCTTCCACATTGTCAACCTTTCTTGAAGAAGATTTTGTCCCTTTACCAATAGCCAACCAGAGTGTGGTTGAGTATATTTTTCCCTACAATTCTTTACTCTTCCCATGTTTCACAACTTCTGCTGTGTGATTTTTTGGATTCTTCCATTAAAAGGGCATTAGTATGTTTTCCTGACTCCTAATTAGCTTGTATTTTCCTTCTGTTGATGTATTTGTGAAGAAGTATCCATGCACCATTTCTCAACTTAAGCCTTATAAGAAAATAAAATGTGTTTCTCACTTGTCCTATTGCCTTAGCCATGAGGAATCACACCTCAGGTAGGTGCTTTCTCCTTAGTCTGGGATCCAGAATGAATACACACAGAAAACCCAAACCCAATCTAGGCAAGGCCAGTTCAATTCATAACTTAGAACACGCCAAATGAGCCAGCCTGTAGCAGCCAACTTCCAACCAATATAAATATTTGAGTTAAATAATCACTGATTTTTTATGCTGCTGATATTTTGTGGTTATTTATTATGTAGCATTATTATAGAAATAAACCAATAACTGTACCAAATACTCACATATATATGGTTTCCCTCAACTATTCTTGGCATAACATGATTTCCATTTTATCAAACATGCTAATTCTCTGCTGAACCCATTCAGTTGTCCAATGTGTATATGAAGATATGGAATAATAATACTGAGATATATCAAGTGAGAATTGACTAGGTCAAAGAAATGGCACTATTACCTTTTCTGGTCCTTTCTTAGAGTCCTTCAATATAATCTGACTGCTGTTTTCTTAAGTGTCTGTGTCACATTATTGGGTTCTGCTGAATTTGCTTTCAATTGATAACCTGGGTCGTTTCTCAATGAACTGCTGTCTGGCCAGTTCTAACACCACCCTGCATCTTTTCAATTGATTTTTTTTTTTTAACCTAAATGTAGAAATGTACATTAATCTCTGTGACATTTTACTTTATTGTTTAGGCCTCTTAGTGTTGGTTTTGAGCTACTTTTTGAATACCAGTTCTTAAAAACAGCTTATTAATTGTGTCCTACTTTATGTAAGTTTTCATAAACACATCTTATATTTCTTTATTCAAGTAATTTAAAAAATATGTTGGGAAAACAAAGAATACAAAGTTCAGCAAACCTTTAAATTGACATTGACCACTAATTAAAAATTCTATGAGAACAATTGTAGAAAAAAACAAAATCTACATGGCTACACTGTCAGGCAAGCTACAAATTATTCATAAGAAATTCTGTAGCCTTTTAATGCTATTGATTCATTTCTTCAAAAAACACTCATTAAATATCACTATTCTGAGCCTCAACAACAACAAACAACAGTAAGGCCTACCCAGACTTTGATTTACTCAGTTTAATGGAATTTTTTTTACAAAGTATGATCCTGGACTTCACTTCTGCATCAGAACAACTGTAAATTAAATTGTAGATTTCTGTGCCGCTGGTGAGGCCAGCTAAATCTGAGTCTGGAGTCTGAGAATCAGAAACCTGCATTTTTCACATAGTAAACTTGTGATACTTGTGCACACTGAATTTTAGGAACCATTTGCTAGAGACAGAGACAGAAAGAAAAAGATGATTCTGGCACAATGAGAGAAGTTCTACATGGAGATTTGGGCAAAGTCTTTACAGAAAACAAGTGATGACACCTTGCCTGGGGAGGTTGAATAAAATTTTAATAAAAAGATGATCATTGAGCTGAATCCCAGGAGAATGATAACTACCTTTCTAGATGAAGAAATAGAGAACATTCTGTCTAGATAGAATTCCCATGGGGAATTCCCATAGAGTCACGAAAGGATTTGTGTCATTTAGCCATACCACTATGTCTAGGTGTAGAGTATATAAGAGAAGAATGATGGACAGAAGGCTGGATAGACTGAAAAGGGACTTGAGTGTTGCCCTAAGGATTGTCACTCATAGTCTGAAGAGTTGAAAAGAGAGGGGTGTGTAAATACATAATTATGATTCATTTTGAAGTGTGTCACTCTGACAGTCAGCAAAGACAAGCAGCTAGATTCCAAATTTCCTTTCTCTTTGTGGTAATCTGGCCCTGTTTAAATTTAACAATAAGCAGACTTCTTAATGCTTCCAAGCATAAAATAGTTAAAATGTCTTCTGAAGTAAGTCACTTGCTGAGAGATACTTGATGAACCTGGCCTAGTTTCCTCACATAAAGAACATCCTTGTTAAAATGGAAGCATTGTTCCAATTCACATAGTCCTTTCTCAAACTTGGTTATATTTATTCAAATTTCCAAAGTCTGGTGCATGATAATAACCTCTTAACAAGTAATGAGTGGTTTTGGAACAGTACAGAACACAGGTGAGATTCCATTTCTGCTTTGAATGAGGAAGAATATAAATCACTGTTAACATGTAGCCATAGTTCAGCTTGCACCAATGAATTCAGACTCAAA
>NW_006921727.1:1574406-1575762 GCF_000298275.1 Orycteropus afer afer
CAAAGCTGATCATCATTCCACACTAGATGCCTTGCATAGATCATCTATCTTGATCCTTAATCTATGAGCAGAACAAACATGTCACTTCCCTCATGAATAATCAGCCTATATTTCATCCTGTGAACATTAAATACCATCAACTGAAACTTAAGAAGCCATGTACGGTTGTTTCATCCTTTAGAATATTTCAAGATGAAACCTTTATCAGAACTGCAAACTTCATGAATATGAAAAAGAGGAGCCTTATGTCTATGCTTCCATTGATTGTATGATGGTCTATTATTAATATTTATTGAGTGCCTGCTATGTACTAGGTACTTATCATGGTGCTGTCACAGGTTATCTCATTAACACTTGTGGTAGATATTATTACTGCCTCCCTAAGGTGAGGAAACAGGAATTCAAAAAGATTAAGTAATTTTTCCCAAGTGACATGCTCACAAATACACAAAGTAGCAGCCCTTAGTTTTAAGTTCAAATACCTTTTTCCTTCTGTGTTCTAATTTTTAGTAGAAATGTGGTTTTTCTCCAAATGGATCAAAGAAAGGAGACCGCATTGCTGTCCACCCTTGAGACCTGGGACTTTGCCAGTTTTAAAATGAGTTACCCCTGAGTGGGAGGTTTATATCTTTGATTCTCTCAAAGCCAAACTGACCAGCGGAGCAGCAGGAGGTTTTTGTGTTATTTATCTATCTATTTATAAATGTATTTATATTTAGTGTATGTAGGTTGCCAGTTTATTATAATAAACAAATTTATATTATATTTATACACAAACACAGCTGCTCTAGAATATGATTTTATCTGTGAAACTCTATTGGTAGAATGCAATTAATCAATTGATAAATACAATAATAAAATGGCAAAAATGTTTTAGAACTATTTATGCAATCTTGGTGGAGGTTCAAAAATCCTTTGGAACTGTGTTATATTATTTAAAGCATTGATCTTTTCCTTTGTTAGAACTTTGTCAAACCACTTATATTAAGCTCTCTATTAAGGTATAGAGAGAGGGAGAAAGAAAGAGAGAGAGAGAGAGAAAGATGTATGTGCAAATAGACAACACATTCATTTAATATTTTTAGAACAGACACAAAATAGTCAACATATTTAAATTTTCAAATGAAATATCTTAGGAGAGTTTCACATCACAATATCTATTTTGATTATTTCTACACTTAAATTTATAAAATAAAAAATTATGCAGAAGAGCTTAAGGGTTTGATAGAATTTATTTTCAGATTTCAGATTTCTACCATAGTGGCTAAGGCACTTGACTGCTAACCAGAAGGCTGGAGGTTCAAACCCACCAGCCACTCCTCGGAAGGAAGGTTGGGCAATCCTACTTCCGTAGTG
>NW_006921727.1:1576532-1587205 GCF_000298275.1 Orycteropus afer afer
ATTACTCTGTTAATTTGCATTTAACTAAAATAATTAGCTTTTAATTTTTAGATAAAAATGTACATTTTTTTACCTTGACAATATTATAACTAATAATTTGAATCAGTAATTGTATTTAACATTAATTTTGGGATTTTTTAAAGTGTTATTTTTATATTGGGAATTTCTTCATAGAAGTGGTATAATTTGTGATCACTTATGCCTTGGGAATATATGTAATAGTAAAGATAAAGAATGTAGAGAAAGCAGGAAGCAAGCTCAAGAGACAGCCTTCTGAAGGGGTGTATTTAGGGTCAGGTTTGGAGATGAATCTGGCCCCACCCTCCTTCTGATCTCTTCCCCTACAACTCTCTCCCATCACTCATTCTGGCCAGACACTCTGGCTTCCATATCATTACTTGAATACTCCAAGCTCACTCCCCCACCTCAAGGCTTTTGCATTTCTATTCTTTTGTTTGGAATGTTTGTACTCCAAATTTTCTAGCCTTGCTCCTTTATCTCTTTCAGGTCTTTGGTTAATATCATGTTATCAATAAAGCCTAGCTCTGATGGCATAGTGCCTGAGTCATTTGACTGCTAACTAGAAGGCTGGCAGTTACAATTCACCAGCCACTCCTCAGACTGCCTTGGAAACTCAACGAAAGGTCACTCTGAGTCAAAATCCACTCGATGGCAATGAGTTTGGTTTGGTTTGAGTCCACTTTAGCTATAATTTTACCCCATATCCAACTTCATATTTTCCTCTAGCTTTATCTTTTTTCCTTAGATTTTATCACTATTTACCATAGTCTGTGTTATACTTATTTATATTAACCAGTTGCCCTGAAGTCAATGCCTACTTATGGTGATCCCATGTGTGTCACAATAGAACTGTAATCCATAGGGTTTCCAGTGGCTGGTTTTTCAAGGGTAAATTGCCAGAACTTTTTTCCAGAGAGGTTCTGGGTGAACTTGAACCTTCAGCCATTCATTTAGCAGCTGAGTGCATTAACTAACTGTACCACGCAGGGGCTCCTTTTGTTTATTTTACTTGTTTATGCATTTACTATTATCCATAAGGTCAGGCTTTGTCTGTTTCATTCATTGCTATATCCCAAGCACCTAGAATAATGTCCAGCACACAGCAGGCATTCAATAAATATTAGTTGGATAAATGGAGAGAGAGAAGTAAGAATATTTGCAGTGTTATCTGTTCATGCTTACTTTGCAACATTGACTTTATTATTACAATATATATAAATTAGATTTTAATGTATGTTAATGTCTGGTGACATATTGCCTAAGGCATTTGACTCCTTCCTAACCAGGAGGTTGGTGGTTCAAACCCATCAGCTGCTCTGCAGAAGGAAGATGGGGCAATCTACTTCAGTGAAGATTTACTGCCTTGGAAACCCAATGGGGGTTGCTATGAGTCAGAATTGACTGGATGGCAATGAATTTGGTTGGTTGGTTGTTTTTGGTTGGGGGGAGTTAACATATCTATGCCTCTTTGTATACCCAAATGGTATTGGTACTCAGTAAATATTCACTGAATTATTTTATGATTTAATGTGGTCATAGTTCTTTTGGTATATAGTAGGCAAAAGTTGTTATTGTCAGTGTCATGAGAGACAGGAAAGGGGAAAAATAAACTCAAAATTTCCATACTTAAACCCAAGAATCACACTACCTGGTGTAGTTTAAATACATGTTGTCTACATCTCTCCTAGCCCATGCCCTACTCCTCTGTAGGTGAGTGGCATCTTTTTTTTTCTGGTCACCTAGGAAGTATAAATGTAAAATCAACTTTTCCTGATGCAAACATCTTAAAGCCCTTAGATTCATTTATATACTTTTTGATAGCTTATATTATTTGTTTATTTAAAACAGTAGCTAACATTTTTGTTACTGGCTTACTATTTGTCAGGCAGTATGTTTTCTGTTTTATTTATATACTGTTATTGTTTTACTGTGGTAACAATATATATATTAAAAAAATATTCCAGTTTGATATTTTTACATGGACAATTCAGTGGCATTGGGTACTTGTGTCATGTGTGCAATTGCCTCTATCCGTGTCTGAATTATTCCACCATCATTAAAAAAAGTCAGTGCCCCCTAAGCAAAGATTGTCCCTTTTCCTCTCCCTTCCCTGTTAACCCCTAATAAACTTTGATCTCTATGCATTTGCCTATTTCATATAAGACAGATCATGTAATATTTGTCCATTTGTGACTGACTTATTTCCCTCAGCATAATGTTGTAGCCTGTATCAGGATATCATTTCTTTTTATGGCAGAGCAATATTCCATTGTCTCATAGATTTTTGATACATAGTCAGAGGGTTGGCCTTGTTGAAGCTAAGTAATGGAACAGTCAAGGAGGTAAAGGAAACTAGGGAGCTTGTTTTTAGTAAAACTGAACACTAAGAGCTCAGTATAAGGAGATAACACTGGGCTTCCCAAATAGAAAGAAGAGTTAGGAAGAGGGTACAAAAATTCTGAGAGATAATCAATGCAATGAACTGCTGAATGATGTCTGCAGGTTATAAGATGGCTGTTTGGAGTTGGAATGGATATAAAGCTCAACATTTCCAAGACTTTTATTTATTTGGTCAATATTTGTTGAGCATCTACTATGTATCAGGCCCTGGGAATCCAATGACAAGAAAATTGCCCTGACTTCATGAAGACTGCATTTTAATTTTGAAGATAAAAAGTTAAATTGCAAAAGTGATAGTGCCAAAAATGGGAAGTGTATAGCGTTGTGGGAACACATAGTACCATACTTTCAGATCTGAGAAGGTTTCCCAGGGAAGGAAATAATTGTGGAGAGGATGAAAGGAGGTTGAGAAATTTGTGTACTTGAACCAGGTCCTTATTTTTGATGGTGGCTCTGGTTTCTCTGAGAAGGAGGAAAAAGAGCAGTAAACATAGAAAGGAGATTGCAGCTTTTCTGATTTTTCCTAATCACAATTAACCCAGGATCATACTGATTCTAAATAATATTTTTCTCATCTTTTGTTTAGTTTGTTGTTGTTGTTGTTTACTACTATGCAGCTAAAGTTGAGAGTAACTATTTAGATATATTTTGTTGTTGTTATGTGCCGTCAAGTCGAACCCGACTCATAGAGACCCCTCCTTGGGTTTCTGAGGCAGTATCACTATGGAAGTAGATTGCCCCATCTTCCTTCCAAGGAGTGGCTGGTGGGTTTGAACCACCAGCCTTCTGGTTAGCAGTCAAGTGCCTTAGGCACTATGCTACCAGAGCTCCTATTTGGATATATATAATGGACTAAATAAACTGTTGTCCGACTATCATCATCAGATACACCAGGTTTCAAATGCTCACTCCAACATGGAATAGCTGGGTAGCCTACAAGAAATATTTAAATCTAACTAAACGTAGATTTCCTTTTCTGCATTTGTTCTAAAACCACCAAATCAAAAGGTGTTACAATGATTAAATAAGACAAGATATGTATGGTTCTTAGCAGTGTTTGGTATGTAGTAAGTGCCTGAGAAGTATTAGGTATTTACTTTAAGGGTTACTATTGTTTCTAGGAAGGAAGAGGAAAAGGAAGAATTTCAAAGAAATAAATTACTTAATTTGTTGTCTAAGGCCACTTCCCATTTTAAATCTCTTAGTTCTGAAAATTGGGTAGTAGAGAACCTGCTAGTGGGGAAGGAGGAAAGATTCAAATCAATAAGAAAATAATATTTTGTATTCTGCTCTTCAGAGCAGATCTCATTAAAATATTAGCAAAGGGAAAACTGGACATATTATGCTTCTTTATAATCCATGTTTTTGGGTTTGGGCCTCCACAATATTAGAATTATTGATGTCTTGCTCTCAATACCCTTGAAATCTTCCAAAATGCTTTTTTGAATTACTGACTGAAGTTAGTCCAGAATTATCCTCTCTTTTCTTCTTTTTTTGCCTTTTAATAACTGCAAAGTTGTGGGGGAAAATAAAAAATACATTTTGCAGTTCAAACTCCAGATCCTGAAAGCAGCATCTAATAAAAACAAAATAATTATGAGTTATGTTCACAAGTAATTCATCCCGATATGCAAATTTTCTCACACACATTTTAATTTAAGTTCAGGGCAAGCCAAGGACCTCATGGGGCTACCAACAGGGAAGAAACTCCCCTGAGTGCCATGCTCTGAATTTAGATTTCTGGCCTCCTGAAGTGTGAGAAAATAAATTATTTTGGTAAGAGAAGGAAAAGTGCAAAATAGTATTTTAGAAGAAGGGATAAAGCTCCCATCCTCAAATTTCAAATTGGCATTTCTTCTATTTTCACATATCTTTATACAACGATCAGATCCTTCTATTAAGTTACGTAAAGCTCCATGAAATGACTATTTACAAAGCAGGAAACCTAGTATGTAAATTAATGAGTGTAACACATAGGTACATGTATCAGTTCTCACAACTCTCCGACAGTATCATTCAAGACATTAACCAAATGGGTTTTTTCCTTCTCTTCAACTCAGAATGTAATTAATGAAACTTTAGCTGACACTGACCCTCCTCATCTGTTTATGCACATACCTTCAGCTTAGTCAAGAATCAGGAAAAGGTTGAAATGAGGGAAAACATGACATATAATAAATGCAACTGGAAACTATGTGTGTGGAAGCTTTGATCTCATGAAAGCCATGGTAAGGTATGGTGTCTTATGTTAAGTGTTTACCAAAGTAAACAGTTGGAAAATTAAGCAGTATTGATTCTAACAAAATTAGCTGGTTTGGCTATATCCTATAGAGCAGTATTTCCATTTCTGTCATTTCCAGTATCTCTATTAAAAGCAACCAGCCTCTAAATGTACATTCAAAAATTTTGTTTTACAAACTTGTTTAGTCTCTTTGATTTCTGAGCAGGTCCTTGTACTGTGTGGTTTCTCCTACCACATGAACATGAACATGAAGTACTAGATTATGAAGCACTATAGAAATATGTGTATCATTATATCACAAGTTGAATATTATGTCCACAGTAGTCAAGCTTGGGAAAATAGCTTGGTTATGGTGGGTATATTATTTCATTTCCTAGAAACCAAATTTCATCCATTTTTTTTTTCCATTATGTTCATTTCCTATTAGTTTGGTGCTTTTGTAAACTGTTAACATAGTCTACTTAGGGTAAAATATCCCCCTGCATTTAAAAAAAAAAAAAAAATGAAAATTTTCATCTCTGATTTTTTTATAGTTTTACTAATAAATTTATATTTTATTCTGCCTCCTCTATATTACTTATTTGTTTTCAAACGTTTACTAGTGGCTAGGTCTTAATGTCAAGTAGCCAAAATTTTTAGTAGAATTTTACTAATAATTAGATATTGTTTAATGAGCCAATCCAGCTAATGTTATATCTGGATTTATCTATATGTCAGTTCCTAGGTAAATTATATCTGCTATAACACTAGAGTAATTAAGTTCCAAATCACTGATAATTGTTGTAATTTTAATTAATACCTCCATAAGTGTAACAGTGTATTTAGAAATCTTGATCATTATATTTTCTAAAATATAAGGTAGAATTATAATCAATTAAAAACTGAATAGCCAGGTTGTATTTATACTGCATTTATTTGTCTACTTTAACTCATATTTCATCTGGATAAAAATGAATCAAACCTAATGAAATAGTAGCTTTCTGAAATAATGAAATGAAGACCACGTAGCTAGTTCCATAGTCTATTTTTTCTAACCAATCTTTAAAAGCTTTAATGTTTAAAAACATATGTGTTTTTAGGAACACAGAGGAATGTATCAATATAAAATCATACATATTAGGGAAAGTAATATTATTTTTAAACTTTTAGCCTGAGTTTAATTTATGTCAGAAAGTGAATGAGTGACTGATGGGAATTTGGTAAGTGATTCATGTATGGTCAGGAAGTGAATGAGTCAATGTAGTCAACGTAAGTGGGTACCCTTCTAAAGCATACACCAAGTGCTATATAGACACTTACAGAAAAGTGTTCTAAGATTATTCATGATTAAATACAATCATCTCTCCTTTGACTTATCCTTCTTTTATTCAACCAGAGGTGCTCTGGTGGCATCATGGTTAAATAATTCAGCTGCTAACCAAAAAGTCAGTGGTTTGAACTCACCAGCTTCTCCACCAGAGAAAAAAGAGGCAGTCTGGTTCTTTTAAGATTTACAGCTTTGAAACCCTATGGAGAATTGCAGTGTTGCTATCAATTGGAATTGACTCAGTGGCAGTGGGTTCATTCAATCATTTATTCATTCAACAAATATTTTCTGGCCTACGATCTTCAAACAATTACCAACTATAGTATTTGGGGTATGGTCTAAGCTTCTGTAATTAGGAGACCCCACAATTCAGTGGCTCAATCAAGAGAAAAGTATCTTTCTTACACCTTATAAGATAGAGCCGGTACGTATATTCTGCTCCATAATGCCATTCAGAGACTCAGGCTAATGTAATGCCACCATTCATGTGAGCCTTGCAAAGTGGCTCTAGTCATTGCTATTTTCAGACATAGTCATGAAGGCTAAAAGGAAATGGAGGACAAGGAATTTACTTTTAATCAAATAACAGAAAGATTTTATATACATCACTCTACACACATCCACACTCAAGTGCAAGGGAGACTGGGAAATAGATTCTTGAGCTAGTCAGCTTCTGTTATGGAAAAAAGGACAAATAAATTTGAGGGGAGTATTCCCAAATCTAACCCTCTAATCACTCCAATAGGAATGAATACCCTTCTTACCATTTAAAAACAACTACCACCACCACCACCACCACAATACCTTCTGCCCAGCAAAATAAACCCAAGTTCACTTTCTATCAATGTGATGAGCCAAATAGTTTAAGTGACTCCATCTTGACACGCTGATACCCCCATATTTTTTTTCCTTAAGTTTTTTCTTAAGATGGGGTCTAGACCACCCTATCCTGTTTCAACTGAAAGGTTGCTGGCCTAGACCACCCCATCTGTTCTGGCAGAATATGGTTACTTAGTTAAGCCCTTATGCCAACAACAGAGACAGGCAACAATGCTAAGTGTTGCCTATAGGTGTGACTTGCTACAGCAAGTCTAATGCTTTTTCAGCTTCTGTGGAAGTCTGCTTGCAAATGCTGAGTCCTAGTTGAAGTCCTCATAGCAGATGAGGCTCAACCACAATGCCAAGGAGTTTCTCTGCAGGTGTTATTTGCTAGATTAGGTTTAATGTCACTTTCTCCTTCTGTAAAAGATTGCTTGCGAAAGATGGAAAAGAGACACTCAATATTATACCCCACCTGCTTGTGGGTTTTGTCTTTATAAACCCTGTGAAGCTGCTCTTTTAAGTCAAGAATTCCTTCTGGCATGAGCCACCTGTCGATCCCAGAATTGAAGGACTCAAAGCTTGATTCAGTCTAAAAGTGCTTGGCGACTCTGTATAGTCCATCTTGCCTTAAATATATAGCATCACTTCAACCAGCTAAAATCCATGATCTCTGGGAAATCTGAAGACCTTATTAGATGTTGATATGATTCTTTGCAATCTGGAAACCTAGAAATAGGTAGATGGGTTATCTTTCTCATGCTCTGCCCACTACATCCCATACAGCACTAAAATGGTGGAAAGTAAACAGAATAACTGCGGTAGAAAAATTGCCTTCAGGAAAATGGAAGAAAGGGACACTGAAGACTCAATTGTCAAGAGCAGTTACAAAATCCTACTGAGCAGAGTTTATAGAGACACTGTGCAACAGCAGTGAAATAAGTTTCTTGATTAGTGTATCTGACCACGTTAGTTCTGTATTCTAGAAGAGTCTTCTTCTTTTTTAATCCTTCATGGCCATATTTGAATTGGTTACAGTAGAGTATATCTTCATTGGAGACTTCACATTTTTTACAGCATGCTTCCTGCTAATGCGTCCTTGGGAGCCTAAGGGTTACTCCAGTTATCACATAAGGTAGCAAAATCTAATGCAAATCAAAGGTTTTGAGGATAGCTTTGAGCAACACTCATTATCTCCTTCTCTTTGGAATACAGACAAAATTGACTTTCCTAATGTTCTAAAGTCCTAAATTTCTGAGCCGTTTGTTAATTTAACTTATAGAAATAAGACATATACTAGGCACAGATAGCCTCTTTAGCTGTTTCTTTTCCTTTCATTTCTTCTTACAATTCAGTTCTTATTTGAGTTTATGTCTCTTGTAAACTTTTCTAAAAGCAGTAAGAATCACTAACATTCAGGCTTTTTCCAAAATTTTCCCCTAGTGTCACAGGATTAAAAAAAAAAAAAAAAAAACATCTCTCCCATCAAGTTGAATCTGACTTATAGCAACCACACTGGGTTTGTAAATCTTTACAGAAGCAGACTACTTGATTTTTTTTTTTTTTTTCAGAGCAGCTGGTGGATTCAAACCACTAACCTATGGTTAGCAGCCAAATGCCTTAACCACTATACCACCAGAGCGCCTTTGAAAAAAAAAAAAAAAAAAACTGCCATCGAGTTGATTCCAGCTCTAGCGACTTCCATTGAGTTTCTGAGGCAGTAAATCTTTATGGAAGTAGATGGCCCAGTCTTTCTTCTGCAGAGTGGCTGGTAGGTTTGAACCATCAACCTTCTGGTTAACATCAAGTGCCTTAGGCACTGCACCACCAACGCTTCTTATGTAGACCTATATCCTGCTTTCCAAGTTATTACTGAAAATGGTATAACAAAGGTCATCAGATTACCAGCCTGCAGTATTTGTTTCCCTTGTATGCTCCACCTTCCCACTGAGCTAATGCCACATTTTTCTTTTGTTTTATTTTAATTTTAATGTCAGCTCCATACTTCTATAAACTGTTTTCTATATTAGATTAACCTGTTGTTAAACAGTTTCAAAATTCAGTAACTTGAAAAAGATAAAAAATTATTTATCTCATTTAACAATCTCAGAGGTAGACAGTGGTGTAGAGTAAGTAAGAAAGTCTGCTCCATGTGATCATTTAGAGACAGAATCTCCTTCCATGCTGCTATTCCATGACTTCCTATATCATCTTTATTTGCACCAATCAATACTAAATAATAACTATGTCCATGTGCTGCCAGTTAAGGAGGGACAGTGCACAAGTCCAAGATGGGCAGCTTGTTCTTAAGTTGGAAATGACCTCAAGCTTGCTCCCTTCACTTCTGTTCACATCTCATGTTCTCTAACTTAGGCACAATGTCACAGCTAGCTTCAAGGTAGCTGTGTATGTGGTGGGGGTAGGGGTGGGGTATGCCATAGATGTGCAACCATTTCTCCAAATAAAATATTTTTCTTTAGAAGAGATGAGATGTGATAGTTGGATAAATAAAAGTATGGATTCTGATAGAGTCCATTTTTATTATCATCCATTATTTTTTTTTCAAATCACAAGCAAATGTGTTGTATTCCACATTTCCTTTTTTAAAGTTCTAAGAGATAAAATTCCCTCTTGATATGTATGATGTATATGATAGATAAAAACTGGAGATAGTTTATTATAGTCACTCACTACTGTTCTTTTGCTTTGTCTTATCTTCATCAATTAAAATTAAAGATGGAATCCAATAAGAAATATAGTACTGCCACTAGATAGAGTTCTGTGCTACTGGTCTTCATGCAGTGTTCACACACAGAAAAATTGTTGATTATGATAAAGGGAGGGAGAAGCTGCAGTCAATGCCAACATTTTCTCTATACCCCCCCAAATATGGGGATTCTGCTTGTTAAATCATATTGCATAATCTCATGACCACCGCTTCTTGATAATCTAGGGAATCAATGTAATATAACTTGTACGAAGGTATTACACCTATATGAGGATTCTGAATCAGATTGGATCACTTCTAATCACATTACATTACTGTATAAGTACATGAAGGAAGAGAGAAACCTCTAGCCACCAAGCAATGGAATTAGGCTTCTGCAATTTCAAATGATTAGAAGGTTGGGAGAAAGACACTTTACCATATTTTTATCATAGATAGTGTATATGTAAATATCTTAGGCAATGAAGGCTGAGCAGATAATAATTTTTCCAGCTTCCTCACACTAAGATTGAAGTCAGTGCATATTTTGTTGCACAGGAAGATAAAAATTACTGAACTTCCCTCTGTCTCTAACTCTTTTCATGATCAGTATATAGAGTTTTACTTTCTTTTTTGGTTCTCTTCCCTTAATGTCAATAAAATCAGAAGTACTTCATATAATGACACCTGTGGGATATCTTGAAGGGTAGTAACAATCACATTCAGAAAAACATATAATTTTAGTTCTTCTGTCTTCTTCCAACCTAACCTTTAGGCATCCATAAAATTTGATATTTTATATTAAGCTATATTCTTGCCACACTTCCATGTATTTAAAAGGACTTTGTAATCTTGAGACTATTTATAAAATAGGACCCAGATGGAGGACAATGATTGGTATCTACTTTTGAACAAAGGAGGTATCTTTGACATAAAAAAGCAATTTATTAGAAAATTTTGCAGATCCTTAAGTAAGGGGTAAAAAATGAGTTCATTAGCCAAATATTAAATTAATTTTTATTTTTGCATACTATTCTTTAAAAATTATGACTGTTATAGTAAGCAACTCATTTAAATTTCATCTAACTTATTAGCAATTCGTTCCTTTAGTCCACAAATATTTATCAAGTGGCAAGCATTTGTTCTAGAACAATCAGCCTGGAACAATGAAATCATGT
>NW_006921727.1:1591055-1595936 GCF_000298275.1 Orycteropus afer afer
TATGGATATTATCCTATCACTGACAGCATTGTACTTCAGGACAGATCTTGAAACATCTTTTGTGATGATGAATGCCATGCTATTCCTCTCCAATTTTTCATTCCTGGCATAGTAGATCATATGGTTGTCTGATTCAAAATGGCCAAAACCAGTCCATTTCAACTTGCTAATGCCCAGGATATCAATCTTTATGCATTCCATTTCTTTTTGACAATTTTTGAGAAGTAGATGGCCTCCTCCTTCCTAGACTGTCTCAGTCTATAAGCTGCATTGAAGCCTGTGCACCATGTGCAATTCTGCTGTGTGTCTGAAACACCAGCTGTGTTAAGGGGTGCTAATAGATGAAGTAAAAAGAAGACCAAGACATGACCAATGAATTCATAAAGGTTGAGCTTTTGACAAGAGCTGTTTCAGTGGATCAGTGAAAAAAATAGCCTGATTGGAATGTGTGCAAGAGCATGTGGAAAGACAGGAGAGAAAATAGTAAGGAGAGTTACTTCCTTTCAAGAAATTCTTCTGTAATGGGGCAGAAAAAGACATCGTAGCTGGAAGGAGGTATGGCTTTAAGGATACAAGATATATAGGATATATGTATATCCTATATATGTGCTGCAGAAGGAGCTCTGGTGGCGTAGTGCCTAAGGCATTTGACTGCTAACCAGAAAGCTGGAGGTTCAAACCCACCAGCCACTCCTCGGAAGGAAGATTGGGCAATCTACATCTGTAGTGATACTGCCTCAGAAACCCAATAGGGGTTGCTGTGAGTCAGATCTGATTTAATGGCAGTTATATATATATATATATGCTACAGGACAGAACAAGGACAATTGTAGTGAGAGAAAACATTAAATAACCTTAGATTAAGAAATGGAGGGAGAATGGTTTTTTCTCAAAGTCATTTAAATGGGCAAGTATCTAGCAAAATACTGAGTGAAGTGAAATATCATGTATATTTTGGAAGGGACAGAGGAGACTGTAAATATCATTTCAGTGTTTGCAAGTGAAGATGAAATTGATGCATATTTCTTAAAGTAACTGCATTAAGAGCCATACACAACTGACCAGATTATAATCTTAAATGGTACTTTTTCTTGGAAATAGACCTTTATAACTCTTCTCTTGACAAATTTTGAAGTATTATACTTGTGTTTTATGGGAATTTTGATTTATAAAGTTGAAAGATAGAGATAAAGAAGTACTTAAGATGGCATGAGAAAATCATAGCACTCCTTGTTGATACCCTGTATTTTTCCTACTGAATATTTCTTTAGAATTGTGTTTCATGCTTAGAGTTCTCTGGGATAATGCCTTAGCACACATTTTGCCTTCAGATTCAATATGCGTTTCTGTGTTGATTCTTCCCGATTACAGTAACATTAATTGCTGTCTAAATCTGTTGCAGTGTGCCTGAATACTATGACTATGGTCATGGAGTAAGTGAGGATGCCTATGACAGCTACGGTAAGACCTTTTCTTTACTAAAACTGTGAAATCAGAACATCCATCAGTCACTGACAACTCAGAAATTACTTCTATTTTTCTCCTCCTAGTTTTTATAGAAGTCCAGACTAAATTGATTTATGTAATTCCAGGGTAAGATTTGACTTACAGAGCCAGTGCAAGAAAATTGGACAAATCAATTTTGATCAAAATTTCAAAAGTAATTAATCACAATCATAGATCAAATTCAATGGCAACAGTGAGCATTCTGAATACTACCTTAAATGTTTCACTGTGTCCTTTGTCTTACTCATTGATTTTACAACAATGCTGTGTCTTTCTGCTCTCACATATATTATCAGAATAATACACATTTAAAATATTTAATAATTGTTAAGGGGAGAAATTGTGAATTTTAGATACTTTTTCATCTGTGCATAGTTCTTAGAAGGTCCCTGGGAGAAGCAAGCAGGTAAGTGCTCGACTACTAGCTGAAAAGTGGGCTGTTCAAACCCATCCAGAGGTTCCTCGGAAGACAGCCCTGGTTAGGCGCACACATGGAGTCATCATACATTGGAACAGACTCAATGGCAACATTATAGAACATTATATAGAACAACAAATAGTTCTTAAAAGTGGGAAAAAATGTTTGGCTTATTAGTCTCAAAAGTCAATAAGGCTGTCAGCCTATACAATTAATTCAAAAAATATATTATTTAATTAAAATACCATTTGTAATTGGAATTCAGCTCAGTAAAGATTCATTGTATATCTAGGATACAACAACGTATTACCTCACTTTTGAAAGATTGTTTCTGGTTCTTTAAAATACACATGGAACAAGTTGACCCCCTTGAAAAAATGATGCTCATTTCAATATGTTAGTCCTAGATTTTTTCAAAATTATACCAAGGCTATTCTGTTTCTCTTTGTGGGGAACAGTACAGTAGACAGTGAATGTTGACTATTTGTTTAGGGTGTTATGAAGGTATGCTGCCCTCTCAAGATGGATAAAGGAAGGTACAGATTTTAGAGGGAAAGAGAGTGTGTCCTCCTGGGAACCAGCCATCAAGCTAACTCCTCTGGGTAGACCATCATGAGGCTGAGTTTCAAAGTAGAAACATTAACCACCATGACCACCACCACCACTATTGCCATAGAAAAGCTTATTGCTTCATATATTTTTTTATTACTTTCTTTATAATAGTTCAAAATAGTAAATATTTTTATCTCTGTTTTACAATGAGGAAACTGAAAAACAGATCAAGTCAACATGAGAGTATAACTGTTGAGGCTCAACTTCTGTTTTTCTATTCTCATCAATGACTACAATATTAATAGTTACTACCACACATGACATGCTTATTATGGCTCTGTACTAAGCAATCTGTAATGAGGATTATAGATATAGAAATAATCTTTATTAGAAACTATATGTATATCCATTTAATCTAATCCTCATTCAAATACTACAGGGTACATATGCATATATATCATCTGCATTTTACAGTTGAGGAATTAAAGCCCAGAGCGTTAAGTAACTTGCCTCAGTTCAATAATTAGCAAGTGGTCGAGCAAGAATTTGGATTCAAGTGTGTTTGGTTGGTTTTGCTTGTTTGGTGAGTGGATGGGGACAGAGTTCAGTGGATTTTGAGAGAAGGATGAGTGAAGAATGCTAAATTTAGTGAGATTTCTCTAAATCCTTAAAAATACTGCCCCACTATTCTAAGGGAATGGAGGGAACTTTGCTAGTATTTTACAGGGGCAAGAAAAAAGCACAAGGAGTTCATTCAAAAAGATTGCCAGGCTCTTTATAATTACAACAAGGCCACTCTGTTTCTCTTTATGGGGAACAGTAAAGGCTCACTCTTTCCCAGAATCCCACTTTCCTTACATCAGTGAAACTGACCTAATCTTTTGCTGCTATAGTAAATAGGAATAATCTCCAAATCAAACATATTTTCAGAAATTGTTTCACAAAAAGAAGAAAAAAAAAAGAGTGAAGGTCATGTTTGCAAAGACCTGGCTTTGTGGGTGAGCTCCCATGGAAAGTACAGCTTTAGTTTTGTTCTTTATATATTTTTCAGTCATAGAAAGGAAGACATCAAGGCATCTTGTGGTATCTAAGGACAATAATATCCTAATTCTTCTAAAGCCGCATCAGTAAACCAGCCAGTCCAGAGTTAAGAGATTACCTGACTTCCCAGAACATCCACACCTAATATTGCAGTCTTCTCTTTTTGTTCAACACAGGGATATTTCTGTTGTTCCAAGCTCATTTGTAATCAAACAATAATCAATCCACATGACTTGTACCATTATTTACTGAGAATGATAGATGAATAAGACATAATCTGGTCATTTCTTGAATTTCTTCTGCTTTCTGCACATAGATGTTACTAGGATCTAGGAATATGATGGTGACAAGATAGACATTGCCCTTCCCTGACCCCTACTGTCTACTGTGGAAAGGCTATGGCTACCTATTAAAAAATTGCACCAAGTTGTAAACCATGAGATACAATAATTCTAAAAAGTTCAGAGGCTCAATGAACAAATTTAACATATTTATTTAATGACTAATCATGAAAGCCATAATTCTCAAGCCTGCAGATACTGTAGTGAACAGTCTCTTTGTGCTTACATTCCAATGAGAAGATATATTATTATTATTTATAAATCACTTCTAAAAAATGGAATTTCCTTTTGTAAGATAACATTCATTATATTTTTTTACCCTAGACATCAATTTGAGGAAAATCACACATGTGAGCTTCACTTCCCAGAATTACATGCACTGAAATCAACATCAAGAATAAATTTTGTATTTAACTGAGTAGTTGGTGATAACAGACAGGATTTCTATTTTAATTTTAATGCATTAATAACATGTAAGTCAAAAGGGAAATGGGTATGAATACAAACTATTGCTTCTTAGTACTTTAAATCGATATTTAGGGGCAGGAGAGTCAGGAGCTCAACTCTTTAACAACTCTGTAAGTCTTCTATTACTCTTTTTGGTTGTCTGAATATCCTGTTGTTGCAAGTACTAGAGAGAAACCATCCACTTTACTTTAAAACCTATTCCTGCCCATAAGCACTAGTTTTGATTCTGGATCCAATTACAATTTACCAACAAGCAATTTTCTGTGTACAGAAAACTGCTGATAAATTCTTTTTAATCAAGTACTGAGGAAAATCCAGAAAAGGATTTGTCTATCTGGGCAGAGTAAGGAAGATATAAATTAGGCAGCAATTTTTATTTTATTTATTATTTTTTTCTTTTTTTCTTTTTATTGTGATTTGGGTGAAATTTTACAGAGCAAATACACTTTCCATATAGCAGTTCTCATGACATTGACCACAATTTACCACAATGCAACATCTCCCCTCCTACTTCCTCCCAATAGTTATGTCTTCCCTGTGTCCATCCCTCCATGC
>NW_006921727.1:1608848-1618295 GCF_000298275.1 Orycteropus afer afer
TTGTGACGGTGGAATCACTGTGTGAAATGTGGATATGTTTCTGTTTGTCATAAAGAGGGTTTAGAATTCAAAGTGGGAGGTTTTATGGTATTTGGCTGAATCTGGTTTCTTCTACTGAATGAATGATGTTATTGGTGGAGAGGGTGGGAGCAAAGAAGGAAAGCTTGGTGTTGCTAGGGTCAGTTTCTAGGGCTTTGAGCAGGCTATCACTGATGTCACAGCTATTCACAAGACCGTGTCTCAATCTCAGGAAAAAGTCCAGTTGTTAGGGAGTCACCAGTTTCCGCCAGGCTCAGACACACTCAAAAACCCTGCCTCCGAGGCCCCACTGCGCCAAAAAGCCGATCCAAGGCAAATTCCTGGGACTGCACTCAGCCGTGGCTTTCTCTCTCTCTCCCCCCACCCCATTTGCCCACAGTGCTGATGCTAATGGGTCGGGAGATTGTCTGTGATACCGCCCACCTGTGGCGCCAAAGATGTGCGTGATTTCAGCTGGAGTCAGGGGAGTACCCGCTAGCAAACTGTGGTCCCGATACCAGTGACAAAGATAAGCACAATGTCTCCCAGGCTGACCCAAGCCCACCCAGGGACCCGCTGAGAGGGGAGCGAGCTCACCCTACTGGTGCAACAGTGAGCTCTCCACCTGAGTCTCAGCAGTGCTGCACGTGCCCGTTTGGACTTAGGTGACCCAAATACTGCTAAAATCAGGTGCTGGAGGCAATTCCTTGGGGCTGTTTGCTGGGATATTGGAGTGGACGCTGGTATGCTGATTTAAGGTGTCTTCTTTCTTGGCTCATGGGGATCTCAGGTGACCACCCTCGCCCGCCAGTCAGTGACTGCCCCAGGGAAGTTTCCAAAGGCCTCTCTCAGCTGCCCATCTGTCCTCCACCAAGTAGCTCTTTCTTAAATAATCTCCCTGTGCCTTTCCTTTAATTCCTCTCTTCTGTGTTTGGTGCACTCTAATTCAGTCAGTTATTCAGAGCACCAAAATCCTTGATTCAAACTGCTGTACCTGGTTTTTCAAGCACTTAGATGCTAGAGGGAAATAGTGTCGTGCTTAATGACGAGACTCCATTTTGAATCCCCCTAGGCAGCAATTTTTACATAATAACTTTTATTTATATGTTTAACTAACAAAAATTTTGACCAACTTGCCCATATACTCAATTGTTGAAAAACAATGATACATTAAAAACAGGCAGTGCTCCAGGGCCAAGATCTTCTCTTTGGCCACTAGAAGTGGCAGCCATTTTCTGACATTACTGAGTAAGTATTAGTTCAAGAATATACCTCACATCAAAGATGTTTTTATTCTGTTTAAAAATGTAAGTATGTGAACCTTCTGTGCATTCTAATCTGGGAAATGTTTCTTGATTTTCACATCAGAACAATAATTATTCAGGAATGAATTTATATACTTATTTTCATTGGGGTCAAGGGCTGAGGAAAAGAAATCTAATAATAAACATTTTCATGACACAGATTGCATACAAATGATGATTTGCAACTCTTCTGATAGCACAGAGGAGTTGAGGAAGGAGGCTACTCAGGAGTCCAGAGTCTAGCAGCCCTGAAGCCCATCCTACTTCCCATAATCCTCTAAGCACACTTGAGGTCCATCTGTGGCCCACATTGGGCCATAGTACAGGGGCTTAGAACTCTTAATAAAAGTCCCTACCTTTTTTGTTATTATTATTTTATTTATTTTGTTATTTGTGGTTGAGATTACACACAGCAAAACATATACCAATTGAACAGTTTCTACATGTACCATTTAGTGACAATGATTACATTCTTCAGGTTGTACAACCTTCCTCTTCTGAGTTGTTCCTCCTGCATTAATGTAAATCCACCATGCCCTAAGGTTCCTCGCTAATCTTTTGAGTTTCTGTTGTCAGTTTGATGCCATAGAGATAGATCTTGAAAGTGCACAAGACTCAAGGCTGATAATCTTTACTGGTTAAGTTAAACTGTTGTTTGGTTTTAAGAGGACTTCAGGGCATATTTTTGGTTTAAAGTTTAAAGATTATCTCAGGGCAATAGTATCAGGGACTCATCCAATCTTCATGGCTCTTAGAAGTCTGGAGTCTACTAGAATTTTAACTTCTGTTCTACATTTTCTCCCTTTGATCAGGATTTGTCTGTGGAATCTTTGATCAAAATGATCATTAATGGGAGCTAGGCACTATCCAGTTCTTCTGGTCTCATAGCAAATGAGACCATTGTTCATGGAGGCAATTATCCACATATTCAACATCCTCCTCTTGTTCTTGATACTCCTTCTTCTTCTGTTGCTCCAGGCATGTGTAGACCAATTGTTGTGCCATGGGTGACTACTGCAAGCTTTTAAGACCTCAGGCAATGCACAGAAAACTAGGAATTATAACAGAAGCACTAAATATGTTATTGGACCAATAACTGGGATGCCCTATGAAACCATGACCCTAAATCTCCAAACCAGGGAACAAAATTGCATGAGGTTTTAGTTGCACATAAAGCCTCAGCAACTTTTTTTTCTTGTCATTGTTGTAAATAGAGCTATCACACACCTTTTACTAGTTCAACTTTTTATAGGTGTACAACATATTAACAGCATTTAAAATAATTGGCTACTCGACTCTAAATCAATGTGATTTTTCCATCACCCTCTTCCTCTTCTGCCCCTAGTAACCACTAGTAAACTCTAGTCTCTACACATTTGACTTTTCTAGCCTTTTTATATAAGTGCTGCTGTTGTTGTTGTTGAAGGCCATTGAGTTGGCTCTGACTTACAGTGCGCTTACATTCAATAGAGCAAAACACTGCTCAGTCCTGTGCCATCCTCATAATCCTTGCTATGCGTGAGCCTATCATTGTAGGCACTGTGTTAATCCATCTTACTGAGGGCTTTCCCCTTCTTTGCTGACCCTCTACTTTATCAAGCATGGTATTTTTCTCCAGGGAATAATTCCTTCTGGCAATATGACCAAAATAGCTACACTTCTTCCGGACAGATTTGCATTCTTCTGGCAGCCCATGGTGTTTTCAGTACTTTGCTAACACCACATTTCAAAGTCATCAACTCATCTTCGATCTTCCTTATTCATTGTTCAGCTTTTGCATGCATATGAGGCAATTGAAAATATCATGGCTTGGGTTAAGAGCACCTTAGTTTTCAAAGTGACATCCTCACTTCTTAACACTTTAAAGAGGTCTTTTGCAGCAGATTTGCCCAGTGCAATACAATGTCTAATTTCTTGACTACTGCTTCCATGGGTGCTGATTGTGGATCTAAGTAAAATGAAAACCCAGACAACATCAATCTTTTCTCCATTTATTGTGATGTAGCTTACTGGTCCAGTTGTGAGGATTTTTGTTTTCTTTACCTTGAGGTGTAATCCCTGCTGAAGACTGTAGGTTTTGATCTTCATCAGTAAGGGCTTCAAACATCTTCACTTTCAGCAAGCAAAGTTGTGTCATCTACAGGGTTGAAATACTAGTGGCATAGCCTCCAGCCTCACAGAAACATGCAAGCCACCACAGTACAACAAACTGACAGATGAGTGGTGGTATGTAAGTGCTGTCATACAATATTTATCCTTTTGTGATTGACCTAATTTCACTCAGCATAATGTCTTCAAGCATATATCAAGACTTTGTTTCTTTCACTGCCTGAGTACTATTCCATTGTATATATGAACTACATTTTGTTTATCCATTCATCTGTTGATGGACATTTAGTTGTTTCCACCTTTTGGCTACTGTAAATAGTGTTGCAATAAACATGGGTGTACAAGTCACTGAGTTTCTGCTTTCAAGTCTTTTGAGGGTATCCTTAGGAGTGGAAATGCTGGTTCATATGGTAGTTCATATTTTTAGTGTTTTGTTGTGAAGAACTGTGATATTGATTTCAACAACCACTGTACCATTTTGCATCCCTACCAGCAGTGGATTTGTTATTGTTGGGTGCTCTGAGTTGGCTCCAACTAATAGAGACAGGAGCTCTGGTAACATAGTGCCTAAGACACTTGACTGCTAACCAGAAGGCTGACGGTTCAAACCCACCAGCCACTCCTCAGAAGGAAGGTTGGGCAATCTACTTCCGTAGTGATACTGCCTCGGCAACCCAAGAAGGGGTTGCTAAGAGTCGGAGCAGACTCGACAGCACATAACAACAACAACAACAATGTATAACAAAACAAAACACTGCCTGATCTGCACCATCCTCCCTATCTTTGTTTTGTTTGAACTCATTGTTGCAGCCACTATGTCAATCCATCTCCTTGAAAGTCTTCATATTTTACACGGACCCTCTCTCTACATTACCAAGCATAGTATTCTTCTCCAGGAACTGATTCCTTCTGACAATATGCCCAAAGAAAATCAGATGAAGTTTGGTCATCCTCGCTTCCAAAAATCATTCCAGCTACTTCTTCCAAGACAATTTGTTTGTTCTGCTGGCAGTCAAGGTATTTTAAGTATTCTTAGCCAACACCACAATTCAAATGCATTGATT
The DNA here is from genome assembly GCF_000298275.1 of Orycteropus afer afer. Lineage (NCBI taxonomy): Eukaryota > Metazoa > Chordata > Mammalia > Tubulidentata > Orycteropodidae > Orycteropus > Orycteropus afer. The sequence goes on from NW_006921727.1 coordinate 1,613,344, forward strand.
CTTCTCAAATTTTCCTTATTCATTATCTGGCTTTCACATGCAGGTAAGGCTATTGATGAGACCACTGCTTGGGTCAGGCACACCTTAGTCTTCAAAGTAATATGTTTACTCTTTAACACTTTCAAGAAGCCTTCTGCAGTTGATCGTATTGAAGTGCAATACAGTATCTGATTTCTTGATGGCTGCTTCCATTCATGCGGATTGGATTCAAGTAATTCGAAATCTTTGACATCGTCAATCTTTTCTCCATTTATTGTGATGCTATTTTTTGGTACAATTATGAGGATTTTTGTTTTCTTTATGTTGAGGTGTAATCCATACTGCAGACTGCACATCAATAAGTGCTTCTAGTTACTTTCACTTTCAGCAAGCAAGGTTGTGTCATCGGCTTATTGCAGGTTGTTAAGGAGTCTTCCTCTAATCCTGATGCAGCATTATTCTTCATATAGTCCAGTTTCTTGGATTATTTGCTCAGCATACAGATTGAATAAGCATGGTGAAAGTATACAACCCTGGCATACATCTTTCTTGATTTTAAACCACGCAGTATCCTCTTGTGTTTGAATGACTGTCTCTTGACCTATATGCAGGTGGCTTATGAGCCCAATTAAGTGTTCTGGAATTCCCATTCTTCTCAATGTTATCCATAATTTGCTATGAGCCACACAGTCTAATATAGTCTTTGCATAGTCAATAAAACACAAGTAAACCTCTTTCTGTTATTCTTTGCTTTCAGCCAAGATCCATCTGCCATCGCAAGCATTGATCTGTGGGTAGATAGATGGGTGGACAGGATGAATGATCAGGTATGTCTAGGCAGGGAGGAGTGTGCTCATGACCATGTATAAGGTTGGCAGGCAATGTTTCTGCATGTGTATTTTTGTATGTGCTGTTAGAATGCCGAGGTGTATAGTAGAGCTGACAAAGGGCAAGTTTGTGGTGGGTTCTTGACCACAGCCAGCTACCCTGAGGAAGCAAGTAGTTGGACCTATGGGCTCAGGACTATGGCCACAGGGTACATCAAGCTCAATTGGCATAACATATTTCACAAAGACATTGTTCTACATCCTACTTTGGTCAGTAGAGAGTGAGGTCTTAAAAGCTTACAAACAGCCATCTAGATGCAACAATGGGTCTCTCTTCCTCCACAGCAAAGAAGAATGAAGAAAACCAGAGACTCATGGAAGTAATTAGTCCAAGGTTCTAGTAGACCATGAGATCCTCAGCTTATATGACCCTGAGACCAGAACTCAATGATGCCTGGCCACCACTGTCAACTATTTGGAGGGGGATTGGTGCAGGAGATCTTGGATAGAGTGGGAGAATATTGTGGAACAAAATTCAAAATCATAAAAAAATAATAGTAAGATCAGTTTTACTGTTCTGACAGAACCTGATGAGACCCCTGAGACTATGGCCCCTAGTCACCCTTAAGGTCTGGAACTGAACTTACTCCTCTGGCTTCCAGCCAAACAATAGGCAAGATATGGGGTGAACATTTTCATCAAGTAGATACATTCCTTGGCATGATCAATCACAGGAGAACAGAAGGGCAATGTTTGCACAGGTAGATAGCTCGGGGGAGGGTGTAATACATGGGAGGGAAGGACACAGGGAAGAGGTAACTGCGAGTAGGAAGAAAATATTACATTTTGGGGATTATAGTCAATGTCATGAAACAAAATGTAAATGAATTTCTGTATGGAAAATAAATTTGCTGTGTAAATTCTCACCAAACTCACAGTAAAAAATTTAAAAAGAAAAAGATCCATCTGCCATAAGCAATGATGTTCCTCACTTTTCTAAATCCAGCCTGAATTTCTGGCAGTTCTCTGTCGATAAGCTGTTGCAACCATTTTTCAATTATCTTTAGGAAAATTTTACTTGTGTGTGACGCTAATGATATTATTTGATAATTTCTACATTCTATTGGATCACCCTTCTTTGGAGTGGCCACAAATGTGTGTCTCTTCTAATCATGTGGCCAACTAGCTATCTTCTGAATTTCTTGGCATAATTGAGTAAGCACCTCCAGTGCTGCTTCTTTCTGTTGAAACACATCAGTGGGTAGTCCCTTCAATCCCTCAATAACACTAAACCCTTGTTTTTCACCAGTTCCTTCGGTGCAGCTTGAACTTCCTCCTTCAGCAACATCAGTTCCTGATTATGTGCTACCTCAAAAAAAGTTGAACATTGACCAATTCTTTTTGGTACAGTTACTCTGTATATTCTTTACATCTGCTTTTGAGGCTTCCAGCATCAGTCAATATTTTTTCCCATAGACATAATCCTTCAATATTGTAACTCAAGACTTGAATTCTTTCTTCAGTTCTTTCCATTTAAGAAACGCTGAGAATATTCTTCCCTTTTGTTTTTTTATTTCCAAGTCTTTGCACATTTCATTATAATATGTTACTTTGTCTTCTTTAGCTGCCCTTTAAAAACTTCTCTTCATCTCTTTTATTTCATTATTTCTTCCATTCACTTTAGCTACTTCACATTCAAGAGCAAATTGTAGAGTCTCTTCTGACATCCATTTTGTTTTTTTCTTCCTTTATTGTCTTTTTTTTAATGAATTTTTACTTTCTTCATATGTGATGTCACCCTACAACTCATCTGGTCTTCAGTTACTAGTGTTCAGTGTGTCAAATCTATTCCTCAGATGGTCTCTAAATTCAGGTGGTATGTAATCAATGTCATATTATAGCTCTCATGGACTTGTTTTAATTTTCCTCAGCTTCAACTTGCTCTTACATATGAGCAATCGATGGTCTGTTCCACAATCAGCTCCTGGCCTTGTTTTGACTGATGAAATTGAGCTTCTCCATTGCCTCTTTCCACAGAGGTAGTCAATTGTATTCTTGTATATCCCATCTGGTAAGGTCCACATGTACAGTTGCAATTTATGTTGTTAAGAATAGGTAGTTGGGAGAATTGCATTTTGAGAATTTTCCTGCTCTCATATCCTGTACAGAAAATAGAACAAAGACCAGATCCATGGATAAAAATTATAAAAGCTTAGTAGTAAAACCTTGAACCCTAATTAAATTAATATGCATTTTGAATACTCAGATATTAGTCTTAGAATTGTATGCTGGGGTTTTAGGTACAGACTTCTTGCGCTAAGTTGCTGATACTATGATTTTCAAATGGGAAGATGATAAAATTTGAGTATACATTTGGAATAGTGATTTATGGTCTTACTCATGTCAAATATAAGTTGATATTTCAAACTAATTTTTATTAATTAAAAATTGTACATATTTATTAATTTGTACTTATACCTTACCTTCAATGACTTGTGCATAGTCTTTTAAAACAACAACATGTATTTCAAAATTTAAATCTTGGATTTCCCCTTATTCTTCCACTTCCATTCTGAATTAGTAACTCCTATTTGTTTCGTTTTTATTTTTTCATGGAAACAGATATTAAGTCTCAATGGGATGTCTGCATATTTTATAGTTGAATAACCCCACTTTTCAATTTCTTGGCAACACCCAGAAACTTTGAAAGATATGTGAGCAAGCTCCCAGTTGTTCCAGGGTCCCTCATCTCCTGCTCAGGTTGGCAGAAAGAATTCTGGAGTCAAAGGAAGGCATTAAAAGAGGAAAGGAATGATAATTGGGTCCTAGATTCAGAAAACTCACACAGCATCCTATATTTAGCCTTCAACTAGATATCAAAATCAATCCTTCAGTGTGGCATTTTACCCTTAAACCCTCATACATTTGTGGGGTTGTTTGGTTTGGTTTTAAGATTGAAATTCTTTGTCTCTTTTGGACCTGTATTTTACTCTCAAAGTAACAATATGGAATTTATCACCATTAAATTATTCAAGAAACTTGCAGGCAATTTAATATAAAATTTTGAACTAAGTTTCTTACAAGTTAATGTAAATATTAAATGTCTGGTGATCAGCAGTTTGAATTTATTTTTGGAACATGAATATATGAATTATAGAGATATCAAGCCACTTTCGGCACTTTCTAGATATTTCCTAATTCGTGATAGTCAGTATAGTTGTTTTGGATAGTCTGAATAGCTCATAATTCAATAAGGGTGCATTTTAACTACAGCACAGAGATTAGCTTGGCTAAGCAATGCTTCATATAAGAAACACCCTCTAAATTCTCTCTGAGACTGACAATGGACAGCAATATTCTCGGAGAAAGGAGCTGCTTGTTAAAGAGTATTTAATGTGTGAACTGAACAGCTAATTATGTATCCATTTTTTAGTGGCATTTTAGATGACAACTGTATGGAAGCAAGGCAGATAATATTAATATGCCGTCTTGAAATGTATGAAAGCAAAAATAATTTTTGTGCATTTTTCTAGGGCAGTTGAGTGTCTCACTTCAAGTCAATTGCAGAGCACAAATGCATTCATTTTGTGTTGAGGAGCTAGAATGATTATTATCCCAGTGTGAAAATAAGCCCCACATTGATTAATCTGGGAAAACAGCAAAGGAAATGAAACCAACTGGCAATCATGCCAGCCATGTGATCCAACAAAAAGACAGTCCATTTTTAATAGTAAATAGAAATATAAATTGGGGAAAATTTACTTTAGAAATGGAGATGATGGAGTTTTCCTAATGTGGGCAAAAAATGTATCAGTCATTTAAAAAATAATGTATTAAACTGATTTTCTTGAGTTGTACTAATATTGAAATTGTAATATAAAAGAATTCTGAGTAAAATATTACTGAGGTTTATTTAATTTTTAATACTGATCTCTAAATATTATTTTTGTCATGGAAGTAAGGAAGCCTAGTGAAATTCTACATCTAAAATATTTTAAAATTCAGTTATCAAAATTAATTTTAGAGTTAGTTTATTTTTTTTCTGCCTTACGACCAGAGGTTGCAATTAGATAGATATCTGACCCAACCAATCTTGATAATAAATGCAGATCATGTTGACTAGGCAAAAAGAGCAATGTACCATTA
>NW_006921727.1:1633875-1635529 GCF_000298275.1 Orycteropus afer afer
AGAGAGAGAGAGAGAGAAAGCGCGCTAAGCTTATTGCTATCATGCCAATTCTGACTCATAGCAACCCCATTGGGTTTCAAAAACTATAAATCTTTACAGATGCAGACTGTCCCATCTTTCTTCCACAGAGTGTCTCATGGGTTTGACCCACCAACCTTTTCATTAGTAGTCAATGCCTTAACCACTATTCCACCAGAGATCCTGATAAATATTTTATATATATATACACACACACACACACACACATATATGTGTGTATATATATATATACTATGCATAGTACAAATTAAAGAAAATTATGCCAATTGAACATATAGTAAAATCATTTATTTATGACCCATGTCATTTTGTAATGAACAAATCATTTAACCTTACCAGTACGTTGTCGAATCTTTAGTTCAGTTGGTAACAAAACGTGCCAAATTCAAACAAAAAACTCACTGTCTTCAAGTTGATTCCAACTTATAGCAACCCCCATTGGGTTTCTGGGGCTGCAAATCTTTACGAAAGCAGACAGCCCCATCTTTTTTTCCATGGAGCAGCTAGTGAGTTTGAATTACTGATCTTTTGGTTAGCACCCAAATACCTTAACCACTACGCCACCAGAGCTCCTTACAAAATGTGCCGGGGGTGGGGGATGGAATAGAATATTTAGAGTCTTGAGTGTGTCCAGGAATATGCCAGAAGAAAGTCCCTCATGCTCAGATGAGGGCAGTCCTAAGTAATAGACAGATACCCCAGGAGGCTTTTGGAAGAGTTGACCCAATCATGAGCAAAGGGCTCATGATTCAGGCTTCTGCAAATAGTAGGGAGAACAAACAAAAGGACTAGGGTGAGGCAAGAGAGACTGACCAAGCTAAGGAAACAGGCAGAGATATATGGGGCAAAGCATAGAGAATTAGAGCAGGTTAAAAAACTAGGTTAACATTTTCCTAAACTTAAGGGCCCTTTTTTTTCCTGACTTCCATAATTTAGGGTTGGTATGAGAATACAAACTGGGTTCCTTTCTCTTCTCAAGTGTGGGAATGAGGAATATGGAAGAGGGAGACAAACAAGTCACTACAATTTAATCTCTTTGTCTATGAAAATATGTCACCAAATCTACTTTCTTCACCAAATTAAAGAATTTGATGCAGAGTTCTCAAATAATTCTTTAAGAAGAGAATTACAAAATATCATTTTATATCACTGTTCTTATTCTTTCTCCCATTATTTCTCATGTTATAAAGTTTTTATGAACATTTCCTTCCCCAAAAAAAGTGTATGGCAGAATACTTCAGGCTTTTGATTGCTTCAGGATTTTATTTGACACTAATAAAAATATTATTTATTTTTTCCACATATAAGCCTTTTCTTGACTTTTTCAATAGTGAGCTAATACAGTATTTGTACTTCTGTGATTGACTTATTTCACTCAGCATAATGTCTTCCAAGTTCATCCATGTTATGCGGTGTTTCGCAAATTCTACATGATTATTTAATGCTGCATAGTATTCCATTGTGTGTACGTACCATCGTTTGGTTACCCATTCTCCAGTTGATGGGCATTTAGGTTGTTTCCGTTCACAAAAATAAAAATAGTTTTTAGATGCAAGTCCAAACTAGTTTTTACAATGTGTGAAATACCCCCACCATTTTTTTTCTACACCTTACA
>NW_006921727.1:1637397-1638015 GCF_000298275.1 Orycteropus afer afer
GTGTCTGTGTTAATTGGTTTCCCTTTTCTTTGTTGAAGAGGGTCTGTGCAATCCTTCTGCCTAGTCCGCCATCTTGCCCCGCCTCTGAATTCAGTAGTTTTAAGCAAACTGGAACTAGCTTTTAAATATTTTATACAGAGTTTCTTAGCTTTGATTATGCATTTTGCAATCACCTGGTGAACTTTGAAAAAATATTGCTACCCAGTTCCCATCCCAACTCAGCTCTATTTGTACCTTTGGAAAGGAAAACTGGGCATCATGGTTATTAAAAAGCTTTCTGGGTGATTCTCCAGTAAGCAGATTGAAAATAAGTTTTAGATAGATATAGGGCATGGAGCAAGAAAAAAAAAAAAGTTGCCTATAATCTTAGTATGTAATATCTATCCTTTGATAATTTGTAACAAATTATTATTATTATTATTATTATTATTATTATTGTGAGTGGGTATCTCACAATACCCACTGCCATTAAGTCAATTCCAGCTCATACTGAAACTTTAGGATAGAGAGGAAGTGCCTTACAAAGTGCCTTACAAAGTTTTCAAGGTTGTAAATATTTACAGAGGCTGACTGCCTCATCTTTCTCCTGCAGAGCAGCTAGTGGTTTTGAATCACTGA
>NW_006921727.1:1643820-1651850 GCF_000298275.1 Orycteropus afer afer
CTACACCTTACACTTTGGAAATTCTTTCTCCAACTGCCTCCTTGGTCTCCTTTTTACCAAAATGGAATCTTAACTCACAAATAAGAAGACAGGCACATATTTAAGACCCACTGACACATATTATTTTACAGCTGTATGACACTATTCTGCAGAGTCAATAATAAAATATGAATTTAAATTATACCTGTATTACCTAATTTGTCAGTCATGGAAATTAGAAATGAAATGGTATCAATAGGCTAAACTTATTAAATAAGTTAACATGTAAACTGAACAGAACAGAGATTATTATAACAGAGTAGACAATTTAAACTACTTGGGAATGCTCCTCTTGGTGCAATCTGTCTTGTTTTGTTTTGTTTTGTTTTTTTAGCCCTCCTGGGGCTTATAATAAGGAACTCTGGTGGCATTGCAGTTAAAACATTGACTGCTAACCAAAAGACTGGTGGTTCAAATCTACCAGCTGTTCCTCAGGAGACAGATGAGGCAGTTCTACTCTGTTCTAAGGGGTCACTGAGTCAGAATCAACTGGATGGCAGTGGGTTTGGTTTTGTTGGAGCTAATAATAGCAGTGATCCAAAACAACCTATGTTAAGCTCAGACACAGAAGATAAAATTGTGAAACCTGGTTATGATTTATAAATTAGGAATATGCCATGAATTTTGGAGTATTAAACTGGATGAGTATAAAAATGGAGAAAAGTTAAGGAAAGTGGCTCTAGGATTCCCATGTATAGACATAAAAGAGAAACTAGAATAAGATTTATTGCTCAAGTTTTAAAAATCAGCCATGGACACATCCACACGTTCTATTGAGCCAAAATTAAAGTTAATAGAAGCATGAACTAGTTATGTCTCAGATATTTAGTATTTTATCCTCAAAAGTTAATAAAACGTATTTCATTATGTATGATTCATATATTTATCAAATGCCTTCCTGAAATTACTCAGTTATATTTTCAATATTTAGCATATTTAAAAATTCATATCTGTTGTTTTGTGTAGCATTTGAATTTTAATGTTAGTTGTTATTTGTTTCATGGCATAGGTGATCCATTGGAAACACCTGCTTTTCCATTAGGCAGAACTTTAAAAAGCTATCTAGGGACTTGACCTAAGAACTTATTCAAGGACTAAATGGATCTGACTGCTTTTGAGGAAAATTTGGTATTTGGGACAAGTAGTCCCAGTATCTAAGAGAGGCTATTTCAGAAGTATGAAAGATCTGTCCGTTTCTGTTTTGTGGAACCCTTACCCAAAATCACCATTATCATTTTGAAGGTGAATCAAAACAGGTCACTAAAAGCCTAAAAACCTAATTTGTAAAAGTTACTGATTGTTAAGGCAAAATGTAACATTTTATTCAAAACAGTAAGCAAAGAAAGGTGATTCCATTGCTGAAATTTAGCAGGTTTATCAAGTTTGGGTATTCTGCACTTAAAACTTTTAAACCTTTAGTTTATTCTTCTGGCCCCTTCTAATTCACTGAGTACAGTCCATGCAGCAAAAAGATGACCTTTCTTTTGACAAAAAAAGATTCTAAAATCTTGGCTTTACCAACAACACCACTTATATTTAAGTACCCTGGAAGCATATTCAATGACATGGAATACCTATACTTTAGGTGATCAACAAAGCTGTAAGTATCCAGTTGTCTAAAATGAAGTTAAAGATCAGATCTTTGTAGGCTTTATATGGAATCCCTTGCTAAGGAATTTGGACTTGATCTTGAGTATGCTACGACAGCTGTTGAACAGGCCTAACTAATTGTATGTACTTAGAACCATCTGGCTAGAAGGTAGCAAAACAAAAAAAAAAAGTAGAATAGGGACATATACAAACATACACACACACACACACATGCATACACACTGAGCATGGATACAAGAAAGGAACTAACTAAGGCTTCTGGCCAGATGTAATAGTGACCTGCAATGGAATAGGGTCATTGCGGATGGAATGAAATAGATAGTTTAAATATACATTAAGAGACATTAGTGGTTCAGTGGTAGAATTTTTGCCTTCCATGCAGAACTGGGTTTGACTGCTTGCAATGCACTTCATGCACAGTCACCTGTCAGTGGAGGCTTGCATGTTGTTTTATGCTGAACAGGTGTCAGTGGCACTTCAGACAAAGACAGACTAGGAAAAAGGCCTGGTGATCTATTTCTAAACATCAACTGAAGCAGGCCACGTTTTTTAACAAAATTAAAACTACAAGCTCACTCACTTAGCTGATTAATTGTTTGCTGTCGGAACCACTAATTATTATATAATCCAGGAAGAGTACAATAAATTAAGCCCTGTTTTCTGGACAAATAAAAAAGAAAAAGAGAATGGAAAGCAGGAACTCCTTTCCAATGAAAGGGATGGTAAAAAAATGGTAAAACAGTTACACATAAAAATCTAGATCATCCCAACTAAGCTTTCTGAATTAAAAGAAGGGACTATTAGTACTTCTTTTTCAAGAATACTGTATTTGCTAGTAATATGCCAAAATACTTCAAACGGTAGTTGGCAATCTGAAGATTTGAGGGTAGTGAGTTTCTTCAGTTTTTGGTGTCTTTTTTTTTTCTTCCTCTTTCCCCCTTTTGATAGGATAAGTATTTTAAAATTAAATAAATAAAATGGGAGCTATTACCATAGTGAGTTACAGCTGCATCAAAACATGTAACCTCTACTCTTTAGGAACAAATAGCCACAAAATAACTCTTAAGTATATACTTGAAAGGTGCTTTTAAATAGAATGCTATCCCTTAGAGAGATCAGAAACTTAACTGAGAGCAGCAACAAACTTAGTGGCTCAGAGCCAGAACGAATTTTAATCACCCATGCTGTAACGCTCCTGTGTGATCGGCAATCCAAATACACCAGGGCGTTATAATGATGGAGATTTAGGGTTCCTACTTTAGCTGTGAGTCGGGGCCGACTCGACGGCAAACAACAACAACAACAACAACAACTTTAGCTGTAGTTTTTCATACTGATTTATGGTGCACTAAAATAAATAGCACAAGCTGCCCTTTTTTTGTTATTGTGAATTAATATATAATTTTTGAGATTCTTTTACACATTTCAGAAATAAAAACAAATACCTATCTAAGCCTACCAAAGTGTGAACATGATAACCATGCCCTCAATAATCTCAGTGGCACCATATATCCTCTCTGAACTGATTGCTAAAATTAATTTTCCCTGAAGATGGCATTTTAAACCTACTTCTGGAAAGATAAACATGACAAGTTTACTTTCCAGGTAATGCTCATTTCGCGAAATCGGCCTCTTGTTCGTATGCCTTTGTCCCAACAATCTCAATATTTAAAGTTTGTGTAAAACAATCGGAGGATGTAGTTTTGCAACTTTTAAAAAGTCATCCAGATTTTTCTTTCCCTGTCTGAGTACTCCCAAGGTACATCGTCCTGTGGCAGGAATGAGAACGCATGGGAAATGTACATGGTTGATAGGCCTGGTTCTACAGAGCACTGAGTATTTGACATGTAAAATCTTTTGAAGTCACTAAAGTAACATTTAATGCAGGGGAAGTGTTACCTAGGTAATTGACACTCCTTTCTCAAAGTAAGATATTCCTCAATGATGCTTATTTGCATGTAATGAAGATGCATTCTGTGATATGCTATAAAACTTGACTCACTGGGTGAAAAATCAGCCTTTGGTTTAAAAGAAAAAAAAGAGGTAGAGAATTTTTTAAAAGAAATAACTGTTATATTTCATGTATGTGCAACTTGTCAACCTAGTTGCTAACAATGTGTTTCCGAGCAGGATCCTGTTGTACTTACTTGGTGTAATTAATTTAAAATATCACTTTTATTTAGTGATACCATTTGTTTACATGTAGTTTACAAATATTTAGGGTGTTCCTACTATGTGTCTACCATGGTAGAAGGTCTCTCCTCTCATTGATTTTAATATTCTGTTTAAGAAACACTCCTCAATGATACAAAATACTTAATACAGGAGAGTCTTTAATAAAGAGAATTCTCTTAAACAGGTTAAACAGCTCCTGAATTCTTATTTACACTGTATATTTGTTCAGAAATGTGATTCTTTGAGATAATTAAATGTAAACGTCCAATCCAAGTTCAAGTGAATTATGAAAGGCAGAAACTCCTTTGTCTATGTGTTTTCCAGTATTTTCTTCACATATTAATAATAATTGTTGTAATCTATGAAATTCCATTTTAATTTCCTCTTGTAGTCTCCCTAAGGCTCCTTACACTGTCTTCATATGTAAGCCTTAACACAGTGCCTGGCACGTGTGAGATAAACATTTATTTAATGTTCCCTCCAGGAAGTGCTGGTGCATAGTGGTTAAAGCATTCTGCTGCAAACCTTCTGGTTCGAACCCATTAGCCGCTCCATGGGAGAAAGATGAGGTAGTCTGGCTCTGTAAAGATTTACAGCCATGGAAACTGTATGCAACAGACAATTCTACTCCTAGAACGGGTCGCTATGGGTCAGAATCGACTCCAAGGCAGTGGGTCGTTCATTCCTCCTTATTTCATATACTGTGTGGTACCTTAAAATCAGCATTGAGAAGCCTAGAAATTGTGAGAATTTGATCAAGTTATTTAAGCTCTGTTTCTCTTATCTTTATTTGCTATTTCCAGATTCACAATTATGTAACTCACTCCAGGAATTTCAGTTTGATAGACATTTATTTAGCACCTTCTTTGGGGGGTAATTTGATATTTGTTTGTTTGATTCACATTCATGGTCTAGCTAGTGTTTCTCATATGACAAGGATTCTGATACTCAAGGCATCTTAATTTTTGTTTTCCAGCAGGACAGAGATTCTCTGTCTAGAAATTGCCTGCAATGAGGTTTAAAAATGACATCCCACACTATATCATGGGACTAGAAACAATTGTCCAGGACTCCAAAATTCTTAAAGTCCTAAATTATTTTAGATTTTACCTTCTCTGCTAAATAATGGAATCTTAAAAGGGCAGAAAAAATTCTCCATCAATCCCTGGGCATTTATAACTTCATGCTTTAGAGAAACTCCATCATGAGGGACCCAGTAATGGTCTGTCTCTCCTGTGCTTAAGTTTTCACCCAAGGTCCCATGGTGGATTCAGGTTAAAATCCTCTTGGATTCTCAAGAATCACTTCTATCTCTGATTCTTGGAGTAAGGAAATCCAGGAGCCTAGATATTGATGATGAGCAATGAGGAGATTGGCTGACTGTATAAGTCTTAACGATATACTATGTAGTACAATGTAAAAACATGCAATAGGTCAGACTCTTCAGGTCAGATTCTAAAAGCATAATTTCATTAAGAGAAATTGGCTTGTATTAGCATGTGGCCGTTGTAAATTTGTGGTTATATGTAAACATTCTGACTTTTGAAAAATATAAATCAGGTAAATGACATAATACAATACAATTTAGAGATAGTACTTTTCCTAACAATAACCACAGAATCAAGATCTGAATTTAGTGAGACACATTCTTGATTTTCTCATCTAATGGTGAAGATTCTTGAAAAATTTAAAACTCACTTTTTCCAAGGTAAGAATTTATTTTGGCTGCCTATTTACCTTTCTACTGCTATTATTATCATATCACTATGTTCCCACTATTTTCTCAGCCTTCAGCAAGGAGGAAAAAGTGAACACGCGTGCTTTGTAGATATTGTGGGTTCCATTCCAGACCACTGCAAATAAAGTAATATCACAATAAAGCGAGTCACACATTTTTTTTTTTTTTGGTTTCTCAGTGGATGTAAAAGTTATGTTTATGCCATACTGTGGTCTAGTAAGTGTACAGTAGCATTATGAAAAAGTTTGAAATATTATGAGAATTAGTGAAATATGGCATAGAGAAATGAAATGAGCACATGCTGTTGGGAAAATGGCACTGATAAAGTTGTTCCACACAGGGTTACCACAAACCTTCAACTTGTAAAAAACGCATTATCTGTGAAGCACAGTAAAGCACAGTGCAGGAAAACACAGTCTGGCCATGTAAATCCACATACAAATGTAGAACTATAAAAGCACATTGTTATGCAATGAAATGTAAAGTTTTTGTGCTTTTCTTTTGTAATGAGATTCTCTATGATTATGCCATTGAATCCATTAATGAAGTATTTTTCCACCTCATAGTTTCTAGGTTTATTTATTCATCCTTTCATTCATGCATTCTTTAATGCATTCAAACCTCACTAAGCAACTGCATTTTTTCCAGATCCTGATGGTGCAGTGGTTAAGTGGTCAGCTGCTGACTGAAAGGTCAAGCATTTGAATCCATCAACTGGTCAAGGGGAGAAAGATGTGACTGCTTCCATATTTAGTCTTAGAAACCCTTAGAAACAGTTCTACCGTGTCCTATATGGTCTCTACGAGTCAGAATCAATTCCATGTCCATTGGTTTGTTTTTTGTGTTTGGTGATACAGCAGTGAACAGTGACACTGCCCATTCTAATGTTGATAAACAGCTAGGAAATAAAGGGTTATAATCCTTCAATCACCTGCCCTAGAGCTTCAGATAAAGTCAAGGAAAGCCAAATCAATGAGTTAGTACTGAACACTTATATCCTCTGTGGCAAGTCCCCAAGATTATGACAGTTCAAAAGTTCTGAAAGATCTGAAAGTGGATGACAGCTAATTTGATCTCCTGGTCATAATTGTTCAGCTATTTTGCATAAACTATCAGACACATTCAGAGCAGTTCAGAATCTGAGAAAGGACCCAGCACTTCCAATTCCTGGGAAAACTCAAAACCTCTATTATCCCATACAGTATAACCCAGGGATCTCTAGCACTCTAGAACAACTGAGAGCAAAAAGTGGTAGATTCTCTTTGGAAAAAGAGATTATAAAATGGGCTAAAGATTACTTCCATCAGAGGATAAGGACATTGACACATTCTTGATTATGTCGTGGACAAAATGTAAATATTCATATTACATAAAGCTGAGGAAGTACTTTCAAGCTGGCAAAGTGTGTTTTCCCCTCTAGCACATCAAAGAAAGATTAAAAGAATATTTATTTTATTTTATTCCAATCAAGTACCAGTTGCTGTCCAATCAGTTCCCACTGATGGCAAACTCATGTGTGTCAGAGTAGAACTGTGCCTCTGGGTGGACCAGAACCTTTCGGTTAACAGCTAAGTGTGTTGCACAACCCAAGGATGCCTGCAAGCAAGTTCATGAATATAATTTTTCACCAAAATGTCTATGTTGAGAAATTCAGGAAGTTTGAGGGTAAATTTCTTTCTTCATGAAATCACATCAAAAAGACCAGGGTCCATACTGTCTCACCAAACATGGCTCTGCCCATTCCTTTCACAGGAAGTTTGTGCTAGAACAAGGGTCAATAATTCTTCTCAGCAAAGGGTCAGAGAGGAAATATTTTAGGTTTTGCTGGCCATATGGTCTCTGTGACTCTTCAACCTTGCAGTTGTTGCCTGAAAATAGCAAGATAATACCTAAACAAATGGGCATGCCTATGTCTACCAGCCACTCCTTGGAAGGAAAATTGGACAATCTATTTCTGTAGAGATGCCACCTCAGAAAGCCAAGGAGTGGTCACTGTGAGTCAAGTCGACTGGAAGGCAGTGAGTTTGGTTTCTGGTTTATGTTGGAATATGGGCTCAGATATAATAGGGATTGTGAGGCTGGCACAGGACCGGGCAGTGTTTCTTTCTGTTGTACATAGGTACCTATGAGTCAGAGATGACTCAACGGCATATAACAACAACAACATGGTGGAATAAGACTTTATTTACAAAAACAGACAGCTGGCCAAATTTGGCTTCAAACTAATATGCTAATCCCTGATCTAGATCAAACCATATGAGGAGCTAGGATAACACTTTTTATATTTATTTAGTTTCTAACTCTTATTTAATATTCTAGCAATATTGAAATAAACATAACACGTTTCTCAAGCAGTGAAAGGCATATTTTTTCATTTACTATTAGCTGTTATCTGTAATAAAGATGTTCTGGTAAAAGATTTCTTCAGAAATCTAATCTATACCCACTTAAATGATATTTTTTTTTT
>NW_006921727.1:1651950-1652562 GCF_000298275.1 Orycteropus afer afer
GCCAGCCTTCTGGTTAGCAGTCAAGTGCCTTAGGCACTATGCTACCAGAGCTCCTTTTAGGAGGCCAGTAATCCAAATTTAGAATACCGGCTCTAAGGGAAGGCTTTCTCTCTTTGTCAGCTCTGGAGGAAGGTCATTGTCTCTTTGAGCTACTCCTCCTGAGAGATCTTTATGTGGCTTGGCATCTTTTTTCCTCCATCTCTGCTTCTGTTGCTTGCTTGTTTAATCTCTTTTCTATCTAAAAAGAGACTGACTCAAAATACACCCTACACTAATCCTGACTCATTCACAAAACAGACAATTATTTCCCAAATGGAATTATAAGCACAGGCATAAAGGTTATTATTTACAACATATGTTTTGGGGAGGTACAATTCAATCTGTAACATTCACTCATAACTACATCAACTAAAAAATATGTATATAGGGATCATGCTACCATAGGAAATTTTTACAGAATTTCCTAAATTTGAGGAGAGTTATGTGTTTACTAAAAGAGAACATAATACAAATAAATAGAACTAATGGGGCAAAGTTAAGATAACTTCTTAGCAACAGTCAGCCACCCTGATGAAGTAGGTTGTGGGACCTGTGGGCTCTGGACCATGTGTC
>NW_006921727.1:1656968-1672464 GCF_000298275.1 Orycteropus afer afer
GATCATCTTTCTTTATTTACAGTTAAGTGCAACTGAATTTTTCTAATTCTTTTTTCTTAATCTTTTCTGAACTATTGAACAAAGCTATCCATAGAGCCACTTGAGCCATCCAGGTGTATTCCCTACATCAATTGGCTTCAGTCTACAGTGATTTCCAGTTGGAAGTTCCATTATCATCAACTTTCAGATCAGCTATCAACATCAGTGTGTTTCTTTCTAGTAATCTCCTTTCCTGTGTCCACACTGTCTTCCATAATAGCCCGTGTATGTAATCTGCTCTGTACTTAAGTGTAAAAAAGAGCTGAATCCTGATTGAAACACTTGGATAACCTAGTTTATAGAATTGTAGGAAATGTCACATAAACTAAATATTAAGTCCCTGGTTCCTTGAAGAAAGGTTGTATTCCTCTTTTGTGGACAGAAATGCAATAGCTGTTTTCTATAATACTCAAAAGCCTGGTTACTTATTTCTTGTTTTAGGCTAGATTCCAAAAATTGAGTTTCCTGGAAATCTGAGTAACAGGTAAATGAGGAATTTTTCTACTGTAGTAATATCTTTTTATTTTCAAAGATATTCATTTGGAAAAATTGATACAAGATTTTTTTTTTTTTTCCTTTTCTTTACTGATGTAGCTGCTTAAAACTCACTCTGCTCCATGATGTGCTTATTACTCACTAACTTTGTCTAGGAAAGATTAGCACAATGAATCTCAACCCTGAGCCACATAAGAATGGGGGACATTTGAAAAATACCAAGCCCTATGTCCTACCCTGTAGAGTTTTCTGATCAGTTGGTCTGGGGGCCAGAGAGGTGCAGTGAGCAGCATTTGTGTTTTTCTTTTTCTTTTTTTTTAGATTCCCAGGTAATTTTTATGCTAATCAAGGGCTAAAAACCACTGGTTTACTCTTTCTAGGATCTCTTAGATGGCTTTATGAAGGATTAAATGATATTCTACTTTGTGGCATCAGAATTTATATAATAGATGAGCATTTATCTAAAAACTTTTACTTTCTCTTCTTGAAAAAATGCCCTACAAGTTTAATTCCAAGTGGCTGCTTTTCAAAATGTTTACTTTTAGGATCATCTCACCAAATGGAGAAGGTGGTCCCCTTGGTCCAGTATTGTGCCTTAAAAGACTGTTTCTAATAACTGTGAAGCCAAATGTATATTACTGTCTTTCTCTTGTTCATAGCACCAGAAGAATGGGCCACAACTCGCTCCAGCCTGAAAGCACCACCACCAAGGTCAGCCAGAGGGGGATACAGGGAGCACCCCTATGGTAGATATTGAAGGTCCTCTTCACCTGTGACCTCACCTCAAAGACAGTTCATAGCCTGTGGTCTCCACATAAACAGCAACAAGACAAGTAATAGTCTTTTTTTTTTTTTTTTTCCTATTCTAGGGATAACTGCTCATGATTACTTCCATATATTTCTTGTATTTCCCCCTATACTGTTGGCGTGACATTGACACTAGTATTATTTCACAAAACGGACTTAAAAAGATATTGGCAAGCATTATCTATAACCCATTCAGTAGGACGATATTCTCTTGGTTGTTTTTCATTGTTGTGTGTAATTTTTTTTGTTTTGTTTTGTTTTTTAAAAGAGAAAGCATGAATCTGTTCAAAGATTTTGAGTCTCACCAACTAGCAAAAATTTTGTTTAGGGTTGCTAAAAGACTGTAATTTGATTTTTGAACTAGCTGATAATAAAGTTGTAGATAAGATGTTTTAACCTGTCTTTTAATATCTGTTAGTTAGATGAAGATGTTCAATATTAAGTTTGTAAATTTAATTTTAAATGCTGTTTTAATGGGGTTGAAAACATGCAGCTACTGTATGTATGTAGCTAACTGAATTTGTTCAGTGTTTTAACCTGTATTTGTTAAAAAAGAAAAAAAAAACACACATAAAGTTCCATGTGTAAGCTTCTCTAAATAGGAAACCACAATTTGTCAAATATGTTTGCCATAATTTGTCAATAAAGCTGAAAATTTTTGTAAAAACTAAATTTGGAATTACTTGTTTTCTAGCTTTAAATGCCTGCTTTATTTCTTCTTCAAGAGATGCCTAAAATGTTTTCTATTTAAAAATTACAAAAATGAACCCAAGCCTGTTTTAAGATATTTGTGTAATACTTAAAAAATGTATTAATAACTTATGGTTGTTAAATAATTTAAAAGTTAACAAACTAAACTGTTACATGAGTCATGGTTAGTAAACACTAATGTATAACATGTTAATGGAAAAAAATGGATTTAGAATAATAAATGGATTTTAAACTATCCTCTAAGCTTTATCTTGCTAAACACAAACTCTGATTGACTTGTTTGCATTAGCATGTCTCTCCTGAAAAAGAGTAATGGAGTATAAAGAGGTAAGATTACCACTTACCACTGTCTAAATGCCTAGTTCTTCAACCTTTGAGTTTCCCCGCACATTAAATATCCCATCTAACATGTAAGCATTGCGTAGATTCACTTTATTGTTTTCACTCAAAGGAGTGTGTGGACTTCATTTGCGTAGTTTATAACAATTTGTTTTGACAAACAAATCATCAGTGTCACTGGCCAGTTGTTGCTATTCAACCTCAAAAACTTTATTTGTAATTTTCAGTGCTAAATATCACCGCCCTTGAAGGCAGTTTAGAGGGCTGATATTTCTTTTGAGACTATCAGACTTGATGGCTGATGATTATTAAGGAAATATGTCGCAGGACTCAAAGGATGACTAAACGTTAAACAGGTAACACTAATAGTAACTCTGTAATTTTGCATATGCAACAGAAATGTTAAATATTCTCAGTTATTAAGTTCCTGATAGTTAAAAAAGTAAACCTACAAAAACATAACAAATAGGTCTATAGGTTATTAAAACAACTAATTAACATTAACTAGAGGCACCAAAATTATTTTACAATATATAACCCTCAAGGTAATAAACAGAACTAAAATTAACAATAATAGTAATGCAACTCTTGCTAACATCAAATGTAAGCTAAATTTTGATGGGAAAAAAAAAACCAAAAAACCAAGAAAGTGGAAGACTTGATGATAGGGATGAATGCCAAAACTGTTAATCTTTTAAATATAGTTTTTTTTGTTTATGGTGGCTTTTTGTCAATGTGATTGGTTTACTTTTTTGCTGCTAACCAGCTTAGGCATATTGCTATTCAGTTTTTTCAGCTGGAGTTGCATGCTAATAGTTTTATGAAGTGTGTGTCTGTCATCAATTAAGATTGTAAATATTTGCCTTTCATAGAATTCTTCTAAGTTGTATTTAATTATCTTTTTTTTATTCTTTCTCGCTATTTCAGGGGCCCACAAGCAAAGAACACATAATTGAATAGCAGATGTGATGACTTAAGAAGGATGGAGGTAAGGTTTATTTTTTGTCTTTGAAATAGATAAGATAACAACATGAAGGCATAGCAGTGAGCTGAAACACCAAATACTGCTTGTTGAAATACTGAAAAGGTTTAGATTGTTGTCAAGGAACTGAATTCTTTTTACCTTTTTTGAAATAAAGTGATCTGACTTAATATTTACCTGGTAAGATTTTCTGAACTTATTTGGAAGTTTGTCAAATGCATTATGAATTAGTAGTTAATCTGTGGCCCTTTTCTTAACTACTAACCATTTGCTCCATCTCTTTAATTCTACAAAGAAAGAATGCTACCATCTGAAGATACAGGAGAAGGAAACCACAATTGTTGGCTAAAGTGAAAGGGAAGGGTATCAAATCTCTCGCCTATCCTGTCAATGACAGTCAAATTTAATAACTATCCATTCCCATCATTTTCCCCACTTATCTCACTGTTTTCATCAATGAACTTCTTATTTCTCTCCTGCCATTCTATTTGATTTAGTAAATACCCATCATCACTGCTACCACCTGGTGCCGTTAAGTCAGTTCCAACTTATGGTGACCTCCTGTGTATCAAAGTAGAACTGTGCTCTTTAACATTTTCAAGGGATATTTTTTCAGAAGTAAATCTCTATGCTTTTATTTCATGGCACCTCTAGGTACACTCAAACCTACAATTTTTGTGTTAGCAGCCAAGATTATTAACTATTTATACCACTCAAGGACTTAGACTATGTAAATTGCTAGAATTGAAAAAGTTCAGGAAGTGTTTAAGAGGAAGCAGATGGTCAATGAGCCCTGAGGGTTGTTCATGAGGGCACACACAAAAAGTGTTGAATTGGTGCATTTTATGGGATAAACAAAAGGGAACCATTATAGATATTCAAATAAGGAATAACATAAGGAGAGTTACTCCTCAAGAAATTATTCCCAAGGAACCAAGAGATGGTGACATCTAAGATAACAATGTGGCCTTGAGTATGGGTATTAGACCCCACCAGACCAGAGGCAGGAGTGGCTCCCAGGGGCACAGGTCAGATTCTGAAAAAAGAGGTGGAAAAAGCCAAGTTGATCCGATCTTGCTTTTATATATGGGACTTACAGACAGAGGTGGGAGCTCTGGTAGCATAGTGCCTAAGGCACTTGACTGCTAACCAGAAGGCTGGAGGTTCAAACCCACCAGCCACTCCTCAGAAGGAAGGTTGGGCAATCTACTTCTGTAGTGATACTGCCCCGGAAACCCAAGGAGGGGTCTCTATGAGTTGGGTCTAACTCGATGGCAAACAACAACAACAACAATACAGACAGAGGTCAATGTGAAGATTCTTGCAACAGTGTTGTGCCAAGTCACCCAGGTAGAGGTCCACCCAGGGCAGTGTGGTATGGGTTTATATACTATCTAACATCTATGGAGAACGATACAGCTATGTAAAAGGAACAAGAGAAAACATGTAATCTATGATATATGGTGTTCTGGTTACCTAGTGCCACTCTGACAAGAATGTTCCACAAATGGGATGGTGTTAACAAACAGAAGTTTATTCTTTTACAGTTTGGAGACTTTTAAGTCCAAGTTCAAAGTGCCAGGCTCTAGGGGCTGGGTGAAAGCCCCTCAGCCTTGGGCTTCAGCTTTGCTCCCAGCTCTCGGCCCACTGAAGCTAGAGGCTTTCCTTCACTCAGACAGCTGCTGGCTGCTGAGGCTGCCAAGTCCAAATTAAATGGCACCATCCCAATGTTACCAAATCACATGGCAGGCCATTAATTCAAGTCCATTGTAAATCCCCAGGTCAGCAGAACATGGCAGGCTGCTGAACAACAACATGGCTACATGCAGGGTCCAAGCATGCTATAAACTAGAGACCACTCCTCAAGGCTTCTACTTATATACAAGAAGCAGACATTCCCTAAGGCAGCTTCTCACAGTAGATTTCACCATGGAGTTGATTACCAGTTTCATCATGTGGAATACTACATCCAGCTGCCCAGCTACTCGACCAGGCCCAGCCAAGTTGACATACCAACTGAACTACAACATAGGAGGTTGTTTTTGTACTAGTTAAAGAGTTTCAACTGATGCTACCATGAGGATAGATGATAGATGTATTTTTTCCTGGCTTAGTAACTGCTCAGTAAAGTACTCTGGTTCTTCCTGAGAATCCTTTGTGGGAAGGATGCATCTCGTATAGTTCAGAGCCCTCTCAATGGGTTCTCTAAACAGTGGCAGCTGTCCATTAAAAGGCCTTAGGTAGACCTTGAAAACAGGGTACGTGCATTTCTCGTGGTGCATAGGGAGGCAGCAAGCTTCAGAGTTTCTCCATACCAATATGTTCCAGGAGCAATCCAACAGAAGTTACCGCACAATGTTTTGCTATGTTGGCAAGAATGGAGCACATGATCTAAAGAGCTACCCACACAAAAGTCTGTGAGAGAAGGCAGAGGAGGGTGTGGTAATATCAGCATGGACCACCACTGTCCAGGATGGGGCCATGTCAGTGGATATAATGTGGAAATAATCAGTAGACAAACTGATCCTGCCACCAATACCTCCAGAACTTAAATGCAACCAGGGACAAGGGGAAACATAGAGGAACTCGTGACCAAAATTAGTCTGAACTGACTGAAACTATTTTTCTCTACCTAGCAGAATTGGGACTTGAGAGTGAAATCAAGTTGAGGTATAGAAAAATATATAATTCATAGTTATAAATACATATATACTTCAGAGTCATTTACTATACATTGCCTGAGTACTAACATAGTCAGAAAGAAATACAGTAGTTTTTCCATCAACAGAGAATGAAAATTTCTGTTAGTGGCATCTCAGTGGAAACCTTTGTTAGAATGAAAACTTTCCAGCAAGTGACCCTAACTTGTGAGCATGAACAGTGAGAGAGAGGTTGCCGAGTTCTCTTTTTGACATTGGAAGTAATACTGGGTCCAACTTGTATCTTTTCATGACACCCTGACTGCTTTCACTAATTTCAAAGTAAATAGCTCCCAAGGGTAGCAGAACAAGTTCTCATGTCTGATATTCACCTTGTACAAATGATACAAATTGAATGACAAATTAAGGTTTTTTAAGTAAAATATATTCTGTTTTCTTTAGCACCTAAAACATTTTATAATTAAAAGTAAATTTTAAGTGTATTTTGAACTTACCTATACGAATGTGCTTTATAATCATTCAGATACGTTGACGATCCTGTGACAAGTGGGACTCACTAAAACAACAGAAGAAGCAAACTTGAGCACGGATTTCTTTTTTCCAAATAGGCAATACTGAATAAGGGTGAAGTTAGCATAACTTGACCAAAATAAATGATGACACTAAGAAGCACACAAGAATAAGGGATGATTTTTTAAAATGCTATAATAGCTACAATTTGCAACAACAGTAATAACAACTAAAAATATGTATACATAGATATATATGCATTTATATGTATAGGAAGACACATGTGAATATATGAATGTGTAAAGGTGTATCTGTAGGCATATGCATGTACATGTTTATGTGTGCTGCATATATATTCATATATAAAATAAAGCACATAGGGAGCATACATACTTCCTAGATGTAACCAAACACCTCACAGGTTTGGCTTACTGGATTTGAGGATTTAAGGCCATAGTCTGTAGGGAAACTCAGTCAGTTGACACAATATAGTTCATAAAGATAAAATTCTGCATCCTAATTTGGTGAGTAGCTTCTGGGGTCTTGCCAGCAGCCATCTGAGATACAACTCTTGGTCTCTAATCATCTGGAGCAAAAGAGAAAGAATGAAATCAAAGACTAAAAGAAGAATCTAGTTGACAAGACTAACAGTCTACATGAACCACAACCTCATCTACTTTGAGACCAGAATAACGAGATGGTGCCAGCTACCACTACTGACCTTTCTAACCAGGGACATAATAAATGGTCTCAGACAGAATGGGAGAAAAATGTAGAACAAAACTCAGATTCCTAAAAAAGTCTATATGTGATGGACCAGTACAGACTAGAGGAACCCTTGAGATTGTCACTGTAGAACTTGGAACTCAAACCTTTCTGGCAGCCACATTTCAACCAAATGACAGATTGGCTCATAAAATAAATTATATTACCTGTGAGCACTGTGCAATCTAAATAATCATCTTAATGAAACCAAACAGTAAACATTTACCCCAGACCAAATATGAGAACATGATGGGGAGACAAGGAAACTGAATTAATGGAAACAGAGCAATCAGAAAGGAAATGATGAGAATGCCAACACATTGTGAAAAATGTAACCAATGTCACTGAACAATACATGTAGAAATTGTTGAATGAGAACCTAATTTTCTGTGTAAACAGTTTACACAAATTTGTTTTGTTTTGTGTTTCACCAAAATCACAATAATTTAAAAAAGGAACTAAAAGAAGTGTTACATTAATAAATAAAGTTTTATGTTTGTCCCACAAAAATTTTTAGTACACTCAATTATTAAATCAGAGTCTATCTGGTGCCTTTTGAGAGACTAAATAGTGCTTTTTGCTCATATTTTATTCTTCAATCTAGAAATCAGAATTCTGCTTTAAAGAATAAGGGTCAATGTCAAACCAGAAATATCTTTGTATAGACTAGGCAGTCATGTGTTAAGGACAGAAAGTAAAGGTACCATTCAATTTGACATATGTATTTTAAAACAAAGCATTTCAGGTTGCCAATATAGTGTATAGCATTTGTCTGAATATTCTAGTTTCCTATTAAACTATCTTAGTTAACAGTAAAATGCTTGTTCTTGCTGACAGTAACCAGTCTTTCATGTCCATCAAGAAGATTTATTTCCTTGTCTCATTACATAGAATATAGCAATTGGTACTCAAAGGATTATTTACAGGTGGGAAAAAGGGTCATTCTACTTAATATTCTGTTTTACATCTCATTCTCCTACACCTTATCATAAAAGGAATTGAGAGAACAGGAGAGGAAGATGTCTGATTCTTATACCACTGATTACCATAACAGCAGCTTACCTTCTTTTTGAAACCCACCAAATTTGCGTGTATATATATACGTATGCAGGGAGCTCTGGTAGCATAGTGTCTAAGGCACTTGACTGCTAACCAGAAGGCTGGTGGTTCAAACCCACCAGCCACTCCTTGGAAGGAAGGTCGGGCAATCTACTTTTGTAGTGACATAGCCTCGGAAACCCAAGGAGGGGTTGCTATGAGTTGGGTCCGACTCGACGGCACATAACAACAACAACATGCATGTATGTGTGTATATATGCATATATATATGTGTACACACACACACACACATATATATATATATATATATAAAACTATTAAAAATTAGTTACTAGTTCAAACCCAGCCACTCCTTGGAAGGAAGATTAAGCAATCTACTTCCATAGTGATACAGCTATGAGTTGGGTCTGACTTGATGGCACATAACAACAACAACAATTAGTAAAATTTTGTTCAAGGTTCTCTTCCACTGTGTTTCATAATTTGAAATGGGACATAGTGAATGATATGTCTCCACACGAAATTTGGAGACCATCATCTTTAGATATCTCTGGAAGCAAATGCCAGCACTAAACAAAGGTTTCCCATCACTGGTGCCTCTCAGGATGACTTCTATCAATATGCATATGCTTCCCCTTTCTGTCTCATTTTCCATCTGCCCTCAAACATATTTCTTGTCTTCTAACCTCTTAGCCTGACATTTTTGGCATCAGGAAAATTTTCAACTTCTCAGATACCATCTTGCCCCTCCTTTTGCAGGGTCTTCTATCATTGGCCCAAGTGTGAATGGGAAGGTGAGAAGACAGAGAGAGGGTGATTGATCACTGTGTGGGAAGGAATGCTGCCCAAGCTATCTAAATATCAATAAATCTTTGTTTTGTTCATTATGAAAATATTGTATGTCCATTATAAATAAAAAAGTATGAAGAAGAAAATAATCACATTTAGTTTAAATCAAGAAATAATAACATTAGTATTTGCATATACAATAACTGGATTTGTTTAAACTATAAAGTATAACAGGAAGTAATAGGTAGGAAAACATCTCCAAATAATCTAATTTCTCTAAATATTTCAAAATGTAAATCTTACATATTAGAAGTAAACTTATTTATGGATTTCGCTAAGATGAGTGCATAAAATCTATGACTGCAATGAAGCCAGTTTTAAATGTCTTTAAACAGGAAAAGTTATGTTCACATGTACCCTAAATGTAATGGAGTTAGTATTGAATTTTCAAACTATATTACCTTTCTGGGGTTTAAGAATATAAATAATATTAGATATGCTTCTTTATGCCTTTCTTATGAAGAAGTAATTTTAAAAGTGTACATTTCAATAAGAGAAACTTCTTTCTTAAAAAGTGAGCTGACATCAATTGCCATAAATTTGAGTTGTGTGTAGAGGATTAAAGTTGTATTATTTCATTACGAAACCTTAAACTAAAGTACATGCTCTAGAGTGTGAGTAAGCTACTTTAAATTTCCTGTGCCTCAGTTTTCTTACGGGTAAAATGGTGGTAACGATAGCACCTACTCCTAGAGTTTTGAGATACGTAAAGTAAAATCATAGAAGTGTGTGTTTATCTTTCCCTAAATTTTACCCTGGCTGAAAATTTTAACTTCATGTCATGTAGCAAAAGTGTAAACAAAAGCTATTTTTTTAATCCATAAATATGTCCACATAATCAATTAAATTTGCTGAAAATTGTAAATATGCTTTCCTAGAATCTTCAGCCAAGGTAGATTTTAGAACACAGTTATAAAAGTACTCATTATTATATTCATAAGCAAACATTTATTGGGCATCCATTAATATGCAAGGTATTATAAAGTATAGTTATACATATAATACAAGCAGTCCCAGGTTATGGATGAGATTTGTTTTTAAGAATTTGTAGATCAGTCAGAATAGGTCCCTGTGGTGGTACAGTTGTTAAAGCACTCAGTTGCCGACTGAAAGGTTAGTGGTTCAAACCCACCAGCTGCTCTGTGGGAGAGAGATGTCGGAAGTCTGCTTCCCTAAAGATTTACAGCCTTGGAAACCCTATGGAGCTGTTCCACTCTGTTCTATAGAGTTGCTATTAGTTGGAATCAACTTGATCACCGTGGGTTAATGTAAGAAAAGGTTTGAAGCCCTTTCAGTGATTTAAGAGCTCATGTACAGCAAGTGATGGTGATTGTGATGCAAAATTTTTTGTGACTAGGTGCTGGTTCAAATATTTCAAAGTCAGTGAAAATTTACGTAACATAAAATGGTTATGCCTCACTCAAAGATGGTGGTTCCCAGCTCAAAAAATGGTGAAAGATTGCACTGCTTTGACTATGTGTGGCTTTTCACAGCCCTGCCAATAATCTAGTCTCACACATCAGGCTTCAATGTGTAGTTTTTCCTGTTCTGGTTACCATGACAAATGACTCAAATTGTAAAAGTCCCATCTATTTCTGCTTTGCTTCCTCAGCATCACAGAACTGATTAGAAGCCCTGCATTACAGGGCAAGTAGGAGTTGTCCATGAGTCAGACTTGCATAACTGGGGGACAGCCTGAATGCACATATCTTGTTTATATTGAAATAATCAGGACTAAAACAGGAACTAAAAGGTAACAATAATTTGGTACACTTGTTTCAATAATAATAATAATAGTAATAACAGTGCAAAGGAGGAGCTCTGGGGATGCATTGGTTAAGTCATTCATTCAGCTACTAACCAAATGGGTGGTATGAACCGCTCCTCAGGAGAAAGATGAGGCAGTCTGTTTCCTTAAAGTTGTATGGCCTTGGAAACTCTATGGGGCAGTTTAAGTCTATCCTATAGGGTTGCTATGAGTTGGAATTAACCAAATGGCAGTGCAATTTAGGTTAATATATGAAGTACTGCATTAAGTGTTTTTAGGAATAACTTACATAATTTATTTTCCCAATATCTCTATAAGTTCTAATGTATCCCCATTTTATAAATGAGAAAACTGAGGCCAAAAATGAAGTAACTAATCTATGTCACATCACTGGGTAGAGGAGTGGGATTTAACACTGGGCAGTCACAATCAGAAGGCTTCTTCTTAACCCTACCCTCTGTTGTCTCAAGACTTGATAAAAACTTTTTAGTAAACGAAATTTGAGATAAAACCAAAATTCAGATGTGTAATGCAATCTTTAGTAGGTGTAAGAATGCAGCAATGCATTCTTACACCTACTAAAAAGCCATTAGAAGAAATTCTCTTTAAATATTGCTAAATTAAAAAGAAAAAAACTCACTGGCATCAAGTCAATTCTGACTGATTGTGACCCCCATTGGATTTTGGAGGCTGTAATCTTTACCAAAGTAGATTGGTACTTCTTTTGGCAGAATAACGTGGATTTGATACATCAACCTTCTAATTAGCAGTCAAATGCCTTAGACACTGCACCACCAGAGCTCCTTAAATATTACAATGTCAGTACTAACTTTAGAGTCTGATGATAAATTTCTAGGGAGCTCTGGTGGCGTAGTTCCTAAGGCATTTGACTGTTAACCAGAAGGCTGGTGGTTCAAACCCACCAGCCACTCCTTGGATAGAAGATTGGGCAATCTACTTTTGTAGTGATACAGCCTCAGAAACCCAAGGAGGGGTTGCTATGAGTTGGATCCTACTCGATTTCAATGAGTTAGATAAATTTCTAAGCACACTTATATGCATAAATTACAATATTCAGAATATCTCACTTCCCATGCTTACTTAGAAATTAAGCCTTGCACAATAACCTTAAACTCTGAATATATCATGCCTAACTACACATTTATTCTCCTATCTACCAACACCAATACCAACAAAATACCAATAACAATACTAGTTGCTGTGGAGTCCATTCCAAACCTACTAATGATTAAATGAGCTATGTATATCTAAATAGAGCATTGAGCCTTCACTGGGGGTGAGATTTCCTAAATAACACAATAACATGAAATTTCAAAGAAGAATGAAAATAAACTAGAAAATTATGTTTCAGGAAAAGTAATTATGATTACTTGTTTATTGCTAGCATGCTGTATTGTTCTGGTGTATCTAAATTTTTGTGATTGCAAAACGTAAAATGGACATTTTGATTTGTTATATCTTGTCCTGTGTAAATGATGCACTGTTGAAATTTATCTTATACTAAATAATAAGATACTAAAATGAAGTGGAACATGAAAATAAGGGGAAATGATAGATGCAGAAAGAAAAAAGGGTATAGCTAGGAGGCCAATAATGATCCAGTAAAAATGCTGGGACTAAACAGGTAGCAACCTGAAAAACAAAAGCTAGACCACCCCTTACATTCTTAAAGGAATGTGTTCCCCTGAGATTTTATAAAAATTATCGTAATTCCCATCATGTTTAATTCACAAGCCAATTAATTTAGAGATTAAAAAAATATACAGTCCCTTTACAACAAATATAGACTCAGATTGCTGTTATCCATCTGCCTCAGAACAATTACATTTATAGACCATTGCACACTCTATCCATGCCCAACAGCATATTTTTTAATCACTTCAGAAAATTTCTATATGCCCAATGCTAAGTAAAGAACAACAATTTTATCATCCTGTCACAATGTACGTTAATTCAGTTTGTGCTTTTAGAAAATAATAAGTTATTACATAACAACAACAACAACAGCATATCAAGCACTACTGGAATTGTTCAGAGATATTATAAACTAGGAAAAATAAATCTATAAATGCTAAGGGTATGTCAAACTCATTTCATCAAAGTGCTTTATAAGTATGTGGATATTTAAGCAATATTGTCTTTTGACCTATATTTTAAGAGTCCTGTAGTTTGATATTCTACATACTCTGGGGGAAAAAAAATAGACCCTGTTAGAAGTATTAGTTCTATAAACCACAGCTCATTGCTATAGAGTCAATTCCAACTCAAAGAAACCACATAAAACAGTAGTACTACTTCATAGGCTTTCCAAGGCTGTAAATCTTTACAGAAGCAGGTTGTTACCTCTTTCTCCCTCAGAGTGGGTTTGAACCAACAGCCTTTTGGATAGCAGCCAAATGCTTAAGCACTGTGACACCAGGGTTCCCCATTAGTTCTATAAATGTTCCCAATAAGCATTTATTTGTTGTATTTAGATTATGAAGTATATGTCTATCACTGAATATTACAAAAAGTAATTTCTAAAATGTGGTGATGAATAGATTTGATTTCTAAGATGAGGGGAAAACTGTTTGTTATTAATTCTCTGAAAATTTAAGTCCCAGAAGGTCAATAATATATTGGCCTTGTATATTGTAAATGGTATCTGAAATATTTACTGAATCCACATAGTTTTCATCCCTAACTCCATGAATTTATCGTATCACCCCAGGAAACACTTAACTTTAACCTGCAAATTAGACTGGAAATTCAGCCTGTGACTATATGAAACAGGTTCATTGAAGAAATGTTTAGTTTCATGACAACTTATAGCTAAAATATATTCCAGACTGACTGACTCACTGCTGACTGCTGTCAAGTTGGATCCGACTCATAGTGACCCCTCCATGGGTTTCCAAGGTGGTATCACTACGGAAATAGATTGCCCATCCTTCCTATTCAGTGGATCAAAAATAGTTTGGTGAATTAAACACACTCTAGTTGTCACATCAAGAAAAATCTCATGAAGTGAAGTATCTTGGTTTAAAGATGGCCAAGAAATATTTTGTGAAAGAGCAGCTAGGCCTTACCTTTTCAATAACAAAACTTGAACCCCTCTTGGGAAAAGGCATAACTTATTGTGTCTCAACTAGCACATCGGTACAAGTTGATAAGAGGCACTTATCAAATATAACTCAGTGAATAAATAGTTATCAGATTGCCTCTATCTTCTTACTTGTTTTCTAATATTTTTTTCTTTTTTTTTTTTTTAATTTCTGAACCATTAAAAACCACATCATGAGAAGTCTAGGAAAATACTACCTTACAATGATGGTACTGATGAATGCATAATGTTACAGGGAGGAAAGAGCCTTGTTATAAACCTTAGCCAAGAACTCAACTCACACTTGAAAAAAGAGAAAACAGGAAAAGAAAGGCTATGCTAGGTTATTTATTCTAGTTCTCAACTCACCATATAAGTTAGACCAAGTACAAAAGTTTGTCCTGGGAAAAAAGCCTCCTGAATGTCCAGAAGTTGTATCAACATGTTGTGGAAATATGTAAATTATAGTTGAAGTAAGACACTTTGCCAAGTTTCCTATGTATAGAGTTTACCTTTTTCTGAAAATTTTAAAATTCCAACTTCAGCCTTTGTACTCTACTATTTCTTGTGTATGGCACAGTGGGTAAGCACTGGGCTGCCAACTGAAATGTTAGCAGTTGAACCCACTCATTGTTTCCACAGGAGAAAAGAACTAGCAGTCTCCTCCCTAAAGATTGAAGCCTTAGAAAGCCTATGAGGCAGTTAAACTCTGTCCTACAGCATTGCTGAGTCATAATCAATTTGACAGCACCCAACACCATTTATGATATATGTAAAATATATTGATTTATATGTAAGACAATAATAAAAAGAAAACCAAACCCACTGCCACTGAGGTGATTCCAATTCATAGAGACCGTGTCGAACAGAGTTGAACTGCCTCGCAGGGCTTCCAAAACTGTAAATTTTACAGAAGCAGACTGCTTCATCTTTCTCCCATGGAGCAACTGGTGTATTCGAATTGTCAATGTTTTGGCTAGCAGCCCCATGTTTTGGAAACCCTACAGGGGTTGCTATGAGTCAGAATCAACTCAATGGCAGTGGGATATATATATATATACACACACACACATATATATATATATGTATACACACACACATATATATGTGTAATATATGTACGTATATGTATATATATGTGCATAGATCTACATGTATACATACCTTGATAATTGTTTTTTAACTTTTAAGATAATAGTTTTATTTAATTACCACAATAGCTCAATAAAGAAAACAGCACAAAATTTCTTATTCTCATTTTAAAGATAAGGAAACACTTTCAGAGGATTAAAAGGTTTTTGTCCAAAATCACCTGAATTCTAAACAGCAGAAATTGAGCAGTAACTATATTCCAAGATACTTACCTTTTTATAAATAATAGAGAGTGTCTGGTGGGTCTGGTGGTGGAA
>NW_006921727.1:1673589-1674253 GCF_000298275.1 Orycteropus afer afer
AAAAAAAAAAAAAAAATAGTAGTCATGGCAATTTCCTAATTATAAAGCAAGAACCATGCTTTTGAAGAAAAAATCCCAGAGTGTTTGAGTCTAGATTAAACAGATCAGCAGTTGATCTTAATTTAATTTACCAAACCATTTCATTTAGCAGTGCAGAGACTCAAGCTTCTTCTACATGAGGATGTTGTTGTTGTTATGTGCCGTCCAGTTGGACCCGACTCATAGCGACCCCTCCTTGAGTTTCCAAGGCAGTATCACTACGGAAGTGGATTGCCCGACCTTCTGTCCTAGGAACAGCAAGCCTTCTGGTTAGCAGTCAAGTGCCTTAGGTGCTATGCTACCAGAGACTATAGCCATCTGGAAAGATTCTGCTACTTGAGACAAATTATCCCTGTCTACCTTTATTGATAATGTACATTGCAAGGACACAGAAATACTCATTTTGTCACAGACTCACTTTTGAAGCAATATATAATAAATAAATAAACATTTTACCATTAATCTGCTGTATTACATATTGCCTAAGGCACCTGACTGCTAACCAGAAGGTTGGTGGTTCAAACCCACCAGCCACTCCACAAAAGCAAGACTGAGCAATCTACTTCCGTAAAGATTTACTGCCTTGGAAACACAATGAGGGTCACAATGACTTGGAATTGACTCA
>NW_006921727.1:1674416-1677919 GCF_000298275.1 Orycteropus afer afer
CAGCATTGGACACCCTGTGGGGGTTGCGGTGAGTCAGAATCAACTCGATAGCAGTGGGTTTAGCTTGGGTATTTTGGTTTCCAAAATTAAAAGTAATAAAAAACAACAACAACAAAAAAGAAGCAGCATACTTGACAATCAGCTTATTCAGTTTCTAGGTCAAACCTCATTCCTGAATTTGATCAGAGTTCCTGAATTCTTATTTACACAGTCTGGGAGCTGGGTTGTGCTAAACACTTTATTTTTGGTGTTCTTAACAAACTACACAGATGGCCGGTTAACTACTATACTATTGGACAACAAATGTACAGCAAAAGGAAATCTACTGTATTAAGTTTAAGTGATGAATTAAAATATTGTCTTAGTATATGAATAAAACATAATACCTAACTTGCAAATACAAATAAATACACGTGTTTGGTGATGATATGGTTTCTCCTGAACTTCACCCCTAATGTAAGGAAAGGAAAGGTCTATAAACACAGTATAGTATAAATGGAAGAGGACATTAATTATGTTTACAACGTCTACACACAAAAAAAGAAAAGATTTTGACATCCTTCAGAGAGTTTCTAGAGCATGTTCTTATTTTTAAAGATAAATTATTTGAAAGTGATATTTTATAAATATTTAATTAGATATTATTTCCTTTGTTTCTGAGGCTGGTTTTCAGAAAAGTGAAAATATACTATAAGTAGTTTATTTTATTGATCCTATAGTTAAACTACTTTTGTACTGCAGAAGACTTACAAAGTTGTAGAAATGACACATATATCAATTCTGAAATTACTTATATACATATAACTACTTATTATTTTTAATTAGACCGTAGATAACATAAAATATTCAACTTGTTGGACTGTTGGCTCCTAAATACAGTGGTTGCTTTATTGTTTGCTTATTTTATTCATTGACTTCAATATATAAAACAAGAAACTGGAATTTTAAGTTGAGACTAGAGATTTCAAGATAGGCACAGTCTTAGTTTGTTGATGACTATGTAGGGTCACTATGAATTGGAATGGACTCAATGGCAATGGTTTTTACCTATTATGAGGGTTTTCAATTTCAAAATGAAGATATTATAATAAAAAGGAGCTATGAATAATCTATGATTAAAAATAAAAAAAATAAGGTGCTGTTTATGTATCATAAAATATCCATTTTACACTATCTTTAATGCTGCATGTATATGTTCCTTCAGAAAACTATTCAGATCTTACCAGAATTTAAGAAAACAAATAATGTTCTTATTTTAGACTTTCATAGAACATTATTTGTATAAATTTTCTATTTTCCATATGCTTATGCAACCTCCAGATTTACTGGCTAGGCAATTTTGAAAGCATTTTTTCTTCTCTACTTTAAAACAGTACAGTTAAGGAATAAGTATTGTCTACTGAACTTATAATCAGTGCCAATATAGGACATATACCTAAGTTACCTAACAAATTGTTGACTCTCTCTTCCACTTTACCTTTGTGGAGAGTAAAATCATAAATTATACTCAATGCAATTCTTCTTACATTTCACAATATACCTTTATAGTGAAATTAATTTTTAAAAAATGTAACATAAAACACAAGTTTCCAAGTAGTTTTGGCTACATTTGACATCAATGATTTATGTCTTTTAACTTATTAGCATGATAAAACCCAAGGCTTATTTATAGTACTTTATTTCCTAAAATATTTCACTGTATCACATAGTATATACAATTATTCATGGTATAAGATTTGCTTCTACTTTTGACATATGAAAATTGGCTATAAAATAACTGGAAAACACACTTGATGGGTTTTTCACTATAAGTATGAGGATTTATTATTCCATTCTTAATCAGTTTTTCAATAAAATGTCCACCTTTAAAGTTATGTTACATGTTACTTGCTCAGTAGCTTCAAAAATAGTCAACACAAATATGAAATAATCCACTGCCATCAGGTTGGATCCAACTCATAGCGACCCCTCCTTGGGTTTCTGAGGCAGTATCACTATGGAAAGAGATTGTCCAACCTTCCTTCCGAGGAGGAGTGGCTAGTGGCTTTGAACCGCCAGCCTTCTGGTTACCAGTCAAATGCCTTAGGCACTACACTAAAATAGTATCTTAAAATATGAATTAGAATATCAAGTAGTATCTAATCCATATACTTTAATATATTAAAGATTATATCCAGTAAAGTCACGGTGAACTTTGTTTTAATGTCAAGTAATGACACGTAAAAAATTATAATAAAAATAGATCAATTGCCCTGCTAAAATGCTTCTTAATGTGCTGTAACACCATAGAAATACCTTTATTTATTACAAATCACAAAACTGTAGTGCTAAAGTAATCAAATTCAAATCAATTCAAATGCATGCTGTTCGATGAAAAGGTGTTTAAGAAACACAAAATGAAAGAAACTAAAAAATGAAAGCTTCATTGCCTTATAATCAAAAGCAGTCAGCTTTAAACTTCAACCAATCATAAAGTTTGTCATTTCTTAGTCATGTTCCTGGTGGGAAGATGTCAAGAATGTTTGTCGTCTCTTACATTTGCCATCTCATTTGTCCCCTTTTCTTGAGCTGCATGTTGATACATTAAGCCATAGAAGAAGTTCTATTAAAATATTAAGCCATAGTCACAGTTCTATTAAAATATACACATCAGCATTTGTAAATACTATGCATAATATGAAAAGATCACTATGTCTCATTTCTTCAGTTCTTGTTATTTTTTACTTCCTTTTTCCTGTTTTTGTTTGTTTGTTTGTTTTGTTTTTAGTTTTTTTAATGGTGCCAAATTTCACTAGGACAACAAAGGATATTATTATTAATTAATTTCCCTAGGAGATACCAGGGATCTTATATTAGAATGAAAGGCTATGGATAAATATAATATTTATATATGCCTCATATGCATGGGAATGCTGGACAATGATAAAGAAGAATTGACACATAGGAATTGCGGG
Source organism: Orycteropus afer afer (assembly GCF_000298275.1). Taxonomy (NCBI): domain Eukaryota; kingdom Metazoa; phylum Chordata; class Mammalia; order Tubulidentata; family Orycteropodidae; genus Orycteropus; species Orycteropus afer. The sequence continues at coordinate 1,677,371 of NW_006921727.1, forward strand.
TTTGGCAAAGAGTATTAAATACACTGTGGAATACCAGAAGAAGGACCAAATCAGTCTTGGAGGAAGTATAGCCAGAATGCTCCTTAGAAGCAAGAATTGCGAGACTTCGACTGGCTTACTGTGGACACATCATCAGGAGGGAATGATCTCTGAGAAGGACATTATGCTTAGTAAAGTAGAGGATCAGTGAAAAAGATGGAGTCCTTCAATGAGATGGATTGACATGGTCACTGTAGCAATGGGCCCAAACATGTCTACTGTTATGAGAATGGACCAGGACTGGTCAACATATTTCTGTCATACACAAAGTCACTGACTGTAAGTCAGAGCTAACTCAATGACACCTCACAATGAAAACAAATATCCAAAAAACAAAAAAATCCAGGAATTATTTTTCTCATAAAAATGAAAATCTTCTAGTCAAAATATACTTTCAGTAATTTTATAAAACTTCCATGAAAGGGGGGATGTGGAATTACTACAAACAACTAACTAGTGCTTGGGAGCTCTGGTAGCATAGTGGCTAAGACACTTGCCTGCTAACCAGAC
>NW_006921727.1:1678609-1693715 GCF_000298275.1 Orycteropus afer afer
CTGAATCTACATAGATTATTATATCCTTCTACATGTTGAATTTTTCTTTCATTCTCACAGGAGAGTAGAAAATTTTTGAATATCAATGCATGTTCTATATTCCCTACCTGGTAGTTTGAGATACTATAAGAATCCTGGGAATTTTTAATAATAGTTGAGGTTCCACTAAAACTTAGTTCCCAAATGGCTTCTTAGAGTTTTGTCATCAAATAATTCAGGATGTAAAAGTAGCACATAAACATTAATTGAATAGTCGTTAAGCAGTATGACTGTTTGTTTTTGGTTGATAGAGAACATAAAGCTTCATACCCTGTGGTGGAAAACAATTAGGACTTATGATGTACGTAATATTAAATATATTACTACCAGACTTAGACCAGTTTCACTTTACAAAATAGCAGTCAACTGTAGTCAGAAACCTGCCCAAGTTATAGGAAGTCATATTTTTACTGCTGTGGCTTGGCTGCATATAAACATTGTAGTGTGTCTCATGCCTTATGCTAATGGCAATAACTAATGGTTGTCATTATCTTCACTCAGTCTCATAAAAAACTTCCTCAGGAGAGACTGATCATAACTAGAATGCTGCTTAAAGTCAAACTGTTTTTCTGAAACAGAATATTAAAAGCACTTTAGTATAAAAGATTGGATGGGTAATTTATTTTGTTTGGAGTATGTTTGACAACTGCTGCTGTTGTTAAATTTTCCATGAACTGAATTGATATTCCATATGGGAATGCCTTATAGATGCCTATGTGTGATTGCATGATGCTTCAAAGTTGTTCTGCTCCTCTGGGACTGTAGATGAAGACATATGATAGAAAATCCAAAAGTTGGAATAAATTTGACACTGGCTGTTTGGAGGCTTAATGTTTTAAACAATGAAGGTGAGTTCCCTCATTTATTTGTGATTTCATTTATGAACTCTGTTTACATGACAGGTACAGAACACTTTATTATAGGCCTAGACAGAAATGTTTAAATGGATGAAGCAGCTCTTTGCATGTGATAGAAGCTAAAAGGGACATTAAATTAATGTCAAACAAGTATGAAGTCCTTTTGGTTTTATTCTACATTGTAGCAGCATGACAATAATGTGTTGATTCATATGCATATGATTTTCATGTGTTTATATAACCAGAACTTGAAGTTATGAATTACTTTAATACAAAGTAAAAAATAAGAAATAAAGCATAACAAAAAATATATGAATAAAGAAATAGATTTTAAAAGATATAATGAATATTCAATTTTCCTATTGCTGTAATTTGTGTCACTGTATTGTGCAGGTGAAAAATGTTGAATCAGCAAATGTGTTATATGTTTTTTTACAACAGTAAAAAATACTTATCACTATTGCTGATAAAAAGGACATTGGAGAAAAGAAAGTATTTGTGGAGAGGAAATGTTGTCTACCATACATGATAGATCTTTAAATAATCTTTGTCTAAAGAGTTACTACAGTTTGTCCTTCTCAAGTATCACCTTTTGTATTTGAAGAAAAGATCATTTTTATAGGTGAGAGGGCCAGTCTAAAGTGGGTTTCCAATACATATTTGTGGAATGGAATGGGGTGGGATGGAGAAGAGTGGGAACAAAGGACAGTAGAATAGGACACAAATATTTCTTTCTTCCTAAAATCCTTTCTAAAGCAAAAAGGTAGATAAATGTGTGGCTAGATAGATGGTCAACTCTATAGATGACTCAAAAGAACTGTCTTCTTCTTATACTTCCTTACATTAAAAAAATAATAATTTAGAGAGTATAAATAATAATTTATATATCAATGAGACTGAAAATTATTTAATAAATTTCAAAAATTTTTTTCTCAAAGGTAATTAATGAAAAGTTTCTTTCTTTTTTAAATTAAATTGTATTTTCCAGGACATGAACTCAGGAGAAATGATGCTTAAGTTATAAATATCATAGAAACATCACACACCTCCTTCTGTTTTGTATCAAGGGAGTTTAGAAGAAGGCAACATCATACTTCGTTTGTGCCTATCTTGAGTCTGGCTCATGCTTAACATTTTTCCAAGCCTTGTATGTAAATCCTATTACTCAATCTTCTTTTAGGAATCTGCTTTCTTATAGAAAATAGAGATGGCATCAACCTGTGTCATCGTTTATGCTTCTTGTCCCAGTGCAATTGCTACTACTAGCACCACATTTCACTCTCAGAAGTGTTTTGGTGTGGTTGACAAATGATGGTAATCATATCTGTAAATAATTATAGAACAATAACAATAAATAATCTTTTTTGAAATCTTGCTATTTTTCAGACTTTAAAATGTTTTCATGTGTAATTAATTCTTCACAATAACCCTATGAGTCAGGTATTATATTACCTTCATTTCACAGTTGAGAAAAGGAAGGGTTACAGAGGTTAAACAACATGGCCTATTTCATAGTGTATAGAAGTGGATCCAGATGAAGGTCTGACTCAGTCTGTGACAGGAGATGCTATACAGCCTTCCTATTTGCTGCTTGATATGATTGATTTGGTTTTAATTAATACATTTAAATATTATCAATAGGTTTAATTTGTTACTCTTCCTAGTTGTCATACCATCTTTTAATAAGAGGTTTGCATTTTCAAAAGTAGAAAAAGAGCATTGAACAGAACTGAATGTTAGCAGAACTGGGTTGTAGATTGTTGTTGTTGTTGTTGTTTTTGTTATGTGCCGTCGAGTCGGCCCCAACTCATAGCGACCCCTCCTTGGGTTTCCGAGGCAGTATCACTACGGAAGTAGGATTGCCCAACCTTCCTTCCGAGGAGTGGCTGGTGGGTTTGAACCGCCAGCCTTCTGGTTAGCAGTCAAGTGCTTTAGCCACTATGCTACCAGAGCTCCCTGGGTTGTAGGTTAGACTATTAATATATCACTATACTAATAATAATAACTGTGATTTGCTGAGTGACTAATTAATGCCAGATATTGTACTGGGGATTCTCCCTCCATTAACTAAATGACCCTTAAAACAGCTCTGTGAGGTAAAACACTTGTGAACCCCACTAATGTGAATGAATCATTTTGGCTAATTAGCCCTAAATTGGTTCATAGGTTAAAAAATGAAGGTTGGGGTATTAAATCATTCTAGCAGGCCTCTCCAGCACGGTCATTCTATGACTAGATGTCTCAGAGAGTGACTGATTATCAGAATATAAGGCCCAGACTCTGGATGCAGAGGAAAATTCTTGGAGAGAAACAGACTTCCCAAATACTTCATATTTTCTATTATTATTCTATTAATTTTTTTTTAATTTCAAAATGTAAAAATCTATTTATATTATTATGTATTGCATGCTTACTAATACCCATGTGCTGACATAATTTTATCTTTTATTTTTTCCCCTCACAGTAGCCCAAATAAGGAGAGAACTTCGATTTCAACCAATGTAAGTCTAATTTCACTATACTACAGATAGTATCCTTCTCAGCAACTCTGTAGGGACTGCTGTAATTTAGGTAGCTTTCTGAAAAGTACTATTAAATAAGGGAGGATAAATTATATTTTCTCATAGTCATATTTGTTTCACCACAGTATAAAGACTATGAACTGGAAAACAAATTTGGTAGTATTTTGTAGAGATTGTTGAAAAGACACTCCTTCCCAGTTTTTACCATTTTATTTTTAAGCATAAAGTAGGGGAATTGTTACTAGTGCAATATATTCTGATCCGTGCTGCAGAGAATAAAGTAATATACATCAATGTCTATACCAAAAAGATTATTACAATTCACTTGGGATACAAGAATATAAATGCACAAGTATGGTTATGTGCTATTATACTAAGATGCTAAATCATGTACAATTTGAACAGTGGTTCTTAACGGGTTATACAGCAACATCACCTATAGTGTGTTTTAAAAGTACAGATGCAGGAACCTACCAATAGTGATAAAATAGTCTCTGGGTTGGAGCCCGGAAATGGGTATTTTTTTAAAAAAAACTCTACCAGTGATTCTGATGTGCCCTCTGAATCACATCCACTGGATTAAAATATATGGGAGAGTGGGAATTGATACATTAAGTATGCAGATTAAAAAAGAAAAGATTAATTTGTACTACAGTTTTAACGACTAGCTTCATAGAAAGGTGACATTTGAATGAAAGGTCTGATAAGGACTGAACGTAGAAGAACTGTGACTTTGTTTTTCCTTTTCCTTTTCAGCTCATAAAAAATCTTGCCTTTGTTTCTTTCTGTATTTCAGATTGCTATTTGGATCAATCTAGAATAGATAGTAAAATTTATAGCAATATATACCTGCAAATGTCCAATTATCTTTTAATATATTTATGATTTTGCTACATGAAGGTCACACTTAAAATCTTGCTTGAAAGGTTATATATTTTTATCAATTAACATTAATATCCATAATAAAAAAAATTAATCACAGCTAGTAAATACAATTGGTTGGCAAACTGCCAAAGGGAAAGATCTGTTTTAGTCAAATTTAGATTCCTAGATCTTCAGCATAAAGATCTAAGAATTTAGAATATGCATTCAATATGAATTTAGAATTGACATTTAGAATATTCCTGATATATGTTTGTTGAATGAATGAGACATTTGGATTTACTTGATTTATTCATTCTATCTTGTTTATGGGGCAGATTTTAACAGTCCCCCCTGTGAAAGATCAAATATTTTACCTATGAAGGTTTATTTGTTTGTTTGTTTACCTAGGACCAATGAATTAGCAAAGACTTTAGCAATCATTAACTTTGGAATCCCTGGGTAGTGCAAACAGTTAATGCTCATGGCTGCTAACCAAAAGGGTGGAGGTTTGAGTCCATCCAGGGCCCCCAGAAGAAAGGCTTGGTGATCGACTTCTGAGAAACAAGCCATTGAAAACCTTAGGATACCCAGTTCTGCTCTGAACCCAACGGCCTCACCATGGGGCACAGTCAACTCAGCAGCAACTGATGAGGGGTAGTAGCTTATAAGGGCAAACTTTTAGGATTTTTTTTTTCCTTTCCAAGAAAAAGGCTAAAAGGAAAGGAAAAAAAAGTGGAAAAGACAAAGGAATTGCAAGCTTTTCAGCAGCAGGGGAGTTCATCCACATTTATTCCAGAACAGCTGGTAAAGCCCTCTATCAGACCAACTACTCCAGCATCAGGAGCAGGTAAAATCACCCCACCTTTGCACAGGAAGGAGCAAGCCTTCCTGAGCTTTTCCAACTTCTATATGCTAACCCACATTTTGGTAGGGTGGGGTGGTTTTTTCATTATTTCTGTTTTGGTTATTAAAAGAATTTTCAATGAATGATGACCAAATTAAAAAAAAAAAAAATCATTAAGAATCTCTATCTTACTCTGCATTAGGCCTCCCCAGCTGTGGAAATAGTTCTCCTGTGACATCAATCTGTTAGAAGTTGTCAGTGTGAGACAGCTTTGATAGTAAAGACAACTACTAACTCTAGTATTAGAGAAGGGGCCTTGTGATCCAAAAGATGGAGCTGGGGCAGAAGCAGTCACCACAGCACAGGATGCCAGTGTGCCCATCTCTAGGTTGTTGTTGTCAGGAGCTCTGGTGGCATAGTGCCTAAGGCATTTGACTGTTAACCAGAAGGCTGGCAGGTCAAATCCACCAGCCACTCCTCAGAAGGGAGGTTGGACAATTTAGTTCTGTGGTGATACTGCCCCGGAAACCCAAAGAGGGGTGTCTATGAGTCATATCTGACTCGATGTCCATGAGTTCAGAGGTTGTTTTTGTTAGTTGCCGTTGAATTGGCTCTGACTCATTTTAGACCCCATGTACAGCAGAGCAAAATGTTGTCTAGTCCTGGGCCATCTTCATGATCATTGGTGTGCACAAGTCCATTTGTACAGCCACCACGTATTCTGAGTTCCTTCCAACCTAGGAGCTTATCTTCCAGCACTCTATCAGACAATATTCTATTTTTGATCCATAGGGTTTTCATTGGCTGGTTTTCAGAAGCAGATCATCACGCCTTTCTTGCTAGTCTGTCTTAGTCTGGAAGCTCTGCTGAAACCCTTCTCCCATGGGTAGAAATACCATTGGCATAGCTTCCACAATCATAGCAACCCACAAGCCATCACAGCACAACAAACTGACAGATAGGTGAGGGAGGCTTAAAATAAATTACCACCCCTCCCTTAAGAACTATATATTATAAGCCCTGAGGTGACACCTGTTTTCTGTTACAGACACATGAATTTTTTAGTTGAGCCAAATCCGAAAGTGTCTAAACTGCAAATCAGAATCTTAGTAACCATTAGTAATCGTATTGGCTACCAAATAACAAACCTGAGGAAATATGGTTAGAAAATTGTCTAATATCTAGCTCAAGACATGTATCAACTGCTCATCACATGAATTTAGCTTCTCCTGGCCCCTACTCAGGTCCAAGGTAATTGTCTCACCCCAGATAAGTCTGATTATCATCAACAATAAATGTTATTGTTGTTAGGTGCCATCGATTCTGTTCTGACTCATTGTGACACCCTGCTCAATAGAATGAAATATTGCTTGGTCCTGCACCATCCTCAAAATCATTGCTATGTTTGAGGCCATTGTTAGAGCCACAGTGTCAGTCTATTTCATTGAAAATCTTCCTCTTTTTCACTGACCCTCTGTTAACCATGATGTACTTCTTAAGGGACCAATTGGTCCCTCCTCATAATATGCCCAAAATACATGTGATGAAGTCTTGCCATGCTTGCTTCTAAGGGCCGTTCTCATTGTATTTCTTCCGAGACTTACTTCTTTTTCTGGAAGTCCATGGAACATTTAACATTCTTCACCAACACCGTAATTCAAAAGCACCAATTCTTCTTCAGTGTTCCTTACTCATTATCCAGCTTTCACATGTGTATGAGGAGATTGAAAATATCGGGGCTTGGGTCAGGCTCACTTTAGTCTTTAAAGCAATAAACATACCAAAAATAAATAAGGTTACATAATTCTTTAAAGGCAGTTGTTGAACATAAACATATCTAAAACAGTTCATTCACATTGGGTTGCATAACACAGGTGCAAAATAAAATATATTAGTATTTTAAGATATTTCAACAGTGAATTGCTACACCCTTGGAGCCCAGGCCAATTTGAGTCCACTGGTAATTTCAGCTACCCAGTTGTGCGCTGGAGCTGGCTCGTACAGCTCATGAGAACAGATTGTTTGCATCTCTTCTCAATTCTGAGTTCAGTGACTTCACTTTGGTAGCTTGAATGGACACTGGTAGAACAATTAACACCATGGGAACTGACAAATGCCAAAACTCAAGTCTTATTTTTTTTTTATTTTTCAGAGATCCAGTTTACCGGCACTTCACTGTGTTATATGCACATTTCAGAGTAAGAAAAAATACCCAGTATAAATATAAAACCAATTGCCATCCAATTGACTCCAATTCATGGTGACCCCATGGGTTTCAAAGTAGAACTGTGCTAATTTTTCTGAAGCAGATTGCCAGGCCTTTCTTTTGAGGCACCTTTGAGTGAATTCCAACCACCAATCTTTTGGTTAGTAGCTGAAGACATTAATTAATTGTGCCACCTGAGGCTCCAACAAATGTATGTCTCCATTATTAAGGAGATAGCAAAATTAACAAGAGTGTTGCTTACTTGGGTAACTATTATGCATTATTAGACTGCGTAGACACAAATCTTTTATTAGCTGTCGATGAACCTCCCTGTGCTTTAGTCTCTTTATTCTTAAAATGGGAACGTGATAGTACCTATGTCATAAGATAATTCTTATAATTAAATGAGTTAACATGTGATGCACTTAGAAAAATTCTTGGCACAGAGAAGGTAGTTATTTTCTATTGCTATTGACAGGAGATGAGACTATATGGTTTTTAAGTCTTCTTCTATAAGACTGCCTGCTTTCAGTGTTATTTTCCTTATTGAGCCTTTATATCATTTAGAATCCCATACTCAACTTCCACAAATTTTGTGAAGCTCCATTAAATGAAACACATGAAATCACTTCGAAATGCATAAAGCACTATGTAAATGAAAGGTGGAATAATTATGTTAAAGGCATCATCTTTAATTTTGTTTATACTGCATCTTTGAAATGAGCATCAGATTTTTCTCTAGGCAGTTACTATTCCTACAGAAACAAACACAGATGGTGCCCAAACTTCCTACTGAATAGTTTTAGGCAATGACATTTATCAAAATATTGCAGGTCACTAAATGTACAAAGACTCAAAACAAACCCCAAATTGCAGTGTCAGGCCAGCATGATAATGTAGCCAAATAAGCCTTTGTGGGATAATTCAAGGATTTTCTGCTGTGTAAAATGCACTAGCACAACAAACAAAATCTTGCATGTATGCTAAGTTTACAAAATAGGATATTAAAGTGTAATTTCTTTTAGAGGGAAAAAAATAATCAGTTTGTCTTTTTTGATGAAAATTTTGAGCCAAATGAAAACTAATTTGTTGGGTATATATGCAAATGTTCCCATTTCTCTCTGACCTCTGGCCAAGCATAGCTGAGAAAGAGGGAAAACATGTCTTGATATTTTTAGCTATACTCAAACCTTGTAACAACCCAACCTCCAAAGTGCAAAACCAAAAACAAAAATAACAAAAAACAGTTACTATTAATTCAGCTCCAACTCATGGCAACTCCATGTGTGTAGAGTAGACCAACTCTGTAAGGTTTTCAATGCTGAGAGCTTTCAGAAACAGATTGCCAGGATTTTCTTCTGAGATGCTACTTGGTGAGCTCAAACCACCAAACTTTTGTTTAGTAGACAACCACTTAACCATATGTGCCAGCTAGGGACTTCCTTTGGAGTGTAGGCTTCCTTTTTTCGGGAGATTGTCATGCGATTTCTATATGTTAACTCTCTTAATTGTGTTTTGCATGGTCCTGAGCCTGTTTGCTCTTGTGTCCATTCTTTGCCCTTCTCTAGCTCAACAGTGGAAGTCATGTGATCTCATGACTTCCTTTCTCAGACAGCTCTCTCTGTTGGATTCCAGTTGGCTCTGCCAATGGGAGTAGGAGAGGACACTGGTGAAAGACTGGAAATTGGGATGAAGAGAGAACCCAGAGTATTTCTCCTATCTTTACTCTGCCCCTTGTACTACCAGGGCAGCAGCTGCAACCTTCTCCAGCAGCAGCTACGTGTCTTCCATGCTCCCACCCCTAAAGTCCTGGTTCCCACAAAGTGATCACAGCCTATTATGCAGTCCCACCTCCCCCTCCTCATGTCCCTCCAGCTTAGGGCTGGTTATGGCTTTCTCTTCTTGCTTATGTCTGGGGTGCCTCATTTTTCTCCAGTTGGCTTCTTCTGCCTCTTTCATTACCTATTTCTTGCTTTAATCAATTCCCTGCATCATAGTCCTGCCATTTAAATACTCTAAGTGGATCCTGTGTTTCTGATTGGACCCTGATTGGGCTAAGGTTTAACTCCTCATACAGAATTCTTTGGCAAGTGAACACTGTTAGAAATGCAGGCCTTCTGTATTCTTCATAGGGACCTCAGGAACTCTGAAATCCTGACATCATTGTTCCTTTCACAGTGCTTCTCCTTTGGTTAAATGCCTAGCCTCTCTGTGCCAGTTTCCTGAGGTGGAAGCAGAGAAAAAGTATTTTCACAAACACTCAGCCATTACACTTGGTTGTTCACCTAGCCTGTCCTCTCTTCAGGACAAACCTCTCAAGTTAGCAAATATTAGTACCCTTTGTAGAAAGCCACAAACGATGGCAGGGGCACCCATATTTCCACATGCGAATGATAGGATTGTATTATGTATCTGTGAGCTGTTATAATTCTAAATTTCTATTACTTCAACATTCTTTCCAAGGAAGGAAATTTGGGCCACAAAACAACACCATGTCTTAAAATAGATCTAGGAAGTTAAAATTAGTTCTATTGATAAGCCCAAAGCGTCAAACTAGAATTATGGTGTCACATGAATTTGCTCCACCACTCATCTGTCAGTTTGTTCTTTTGTGGTGGCTTGCATGTTGCTGTGAGGCTGGAAGATATGCCACTAGTATTGCAAATAACAGCAGGGTCACCTGAGGTGGACAGGTTTTAGTGGAACTTACAAAATAAGACAGACTGGAAGAAGAACGGGACCATCCATCTCTGAAAAAATTGGCCACTGAAGACCTGATGAGTAACAGTGGGACACTGTCTGATATATTACTAGAAAGCTTTATGAATAGCAGTGAAACATTGTCTGATACAGTGCTGGAAGATGAGCATAATTTAAATTTGGAAGAAACAGCTGTAAACTTTCCTTAATAATTGGAATATGGAATGTACAAAATATTAATCTAGAAAGATAGAAGCTGTCAAAAATGAAATGGAACACATTAAGCATTAGGTAACTGAAATGTACTGGTATTGGCCATTTTGAATGAGATAATCATATAGTCTACTGTGCTTGGAATGACAAATTAAAGGGGAATGACATCACATTCATCATCAAAAAGAACATTTCAAAGTCTATTATGAAGTACAATACTGTCAGTGATAGGATTATATCTGTAGGTCTACAAGAAAGACCAGTTAATACTTCTCTATTCAAATTTATGAACCAACCACAAAGCCAAAGATGAAGAAATTGATTTTTACCAACTTCTGCAGTCTGAAATAAAATTGACCAAACATGAAAAAAAGATGTATTGATTATTACTGGTGATTAGAATGTGAAAGTTGGAAACAAAGAAGGATCATTTGTAGTTGGAAAATATGCCCTTGGTGATAGAAATGACACCAGAGATCAAATGGTAGAATTCTGTAAGACCAACAGTTTATTCATTCCAAATACCTTTTTCAACAACATAAATGGTGGCTGTACATGTGGATCTCACCAGATGAAAAAGAAAAAAAAAAAAAAAAAAAATACATAGGACTCAAATTGACTACATCTGTGGAAAGAGATGATAGAAAAGCTCAGTATCATCAGTCAAAACAGGGTCAGAAGCTGATTGTGGAACAGACCATCACCATCAACTACTTATATGCAAGTTCAAGTGGAATCTGAAGAAAATTAAAACAAGTCCAGGAGAGCCCAAAATATGACTTTGATTATATTCTACCTGAATTTATAGACCATCTGAAGAATAGATTTCAAGCACTTAACGCCAATGACTGAAGAAGACAAGGGAAGTTGTGGGGTGGCATCAATAACATCATACATGAAGAAAGGAAGATGTCATTAAAAAGACAGGAAAGCCACTGCAAAAATAAAAATGAATAAAATAAAAGGCAAAATGATGTCAGAAGACACTCTGAAACTTATTCTTGAATGGAGAATAGCTAAAGCAAATGGAAGAAATGTTGAAGTAAAAGAGGTGAGCAGAAGATTTCAGAGGACTACTCAAAAAGACAAAGTATTATAAGGAAATGTGCAAAGACCTGGAGTTAAAAAGCCAAATGGGAAAACATGCCCAGCATTTCTCTAGCTGAAAGAACTGAAGAAAAAGGTCAAGCCCTAAATTACAATAGTGAAGGATTCTATAGGCAAAACATTGACTGATGCCGGAAACAGTGAAAGAATATAAAAGGAATGCACAGAGAATTGGTCAGCGTTCAGCTATTTCAGGGGGGACACATATGATCAAGAATCAATAGTACTGGAGGAAGAAGACCAGGCTGCACTGAGGGAATTGGCAAAGCAAGGCTCCAGGAATTGACGGAATACCCATTGAGATGTTTCAACAAACAGATGCAGTGCTGGAGCTGCTTACTCGTTTATGCCAAGAAATTTAAAAGACAGCTTTGTGGCCAATTGACTGGAAATAATTGGTATCTGTGCCCATTTCAAAGAAAGGTGTGATCCTACAGAATGTGGAAATTATCAAGCAATATGATTAAAATCACACCTAAGTAAAATTTTTCTGAAGACAATTCAAGAACATTAGGAGCAGTGTACTGGCAAGGAACTTCCAGAAATTCAAGCTAGATTCAGAAGAGGACATGGAATGAGGGATATCATTGCTGATGTCAAATGGATCTTGGCTGAAAGCAAAGAATACCAGAAAGATATTTGCCTATGTTTTATTAACTGTTCAAAAGCATTCAACTGTGTGGATCATAACAAATCATGGATAAGATTGTGAATCATGGGAATTGCAGAACTCTTAATTGTGATCATGAAGAAAATGTACACAGACCAAGCGGCTGTCATTAGAACAAAACAATGGCATACTGCATGGTTTAAAATTAGGAAAGATGTATGTCAAGGTTGTATCCTTTCACCACACTCATTCAATCTGTATGCTGAGCAAAAAATCTGAGAAGCTGGACTATATGAAGAACATAGCATCAGGATTTGAGGAAGACTCGTTAACAACCTACAATATGTAGATGACACAAACTTGCTTGTTGAAAGTGAACAGAACTTGAAGCACTTACTGATGAAAATCAGACTACAGTCTTCAGTATGGTTTACATCTCAACATAAATAATACAAAAATCCTCACAAGTGGACCAATAAGCAACATCACGATAAGTGGAGAAAATATTGAAGTTGTCAAAGATTTCATTTTACTTGGATCCACACCAACATACAGGAAAGCAGTAGTCAAGAAATCAGATGTCATATTGCAGTGGGAAAATCTGCTATAAAAGACCTCTTAAAAGTGTGATGGAGCAAAGATGTCCCTTTGAAAACTAAGGTGAGCTGAACACAAGCTATGGTATTTTTAATTGCCTCATATACATGTGAAAACTGGATAATGAATAAGGAAGACCAAAGAAGAACTCATGCCTTTGAACTGTGGTGTTGGCAATGAATACTAAAAATGTCATGGACTACCAGAAGAATGAACAAATCTCTCCTAGAAGTGCAGCTGGAATGTTCCTTAGAAGCAAGAATGGCCAGATGTCATCTCACTTACTTTGGTCATTTTATCAGAAGGGATCTATCCCTGGAGGGAATATCATGCTTGGTAAAGTAGAGGGTCAGTGAAAAAGGGGAAGACCCTCAACGAGATACAGTGCTCCAAAGACGGGCTCAAGCATAGCAAAGACTAGGAGGATGGGACAGGACTGGGCAGTGTTTCATTTTGTTGCACATAGGGTCACTATGAATGGGAACTACTGGACGGCATCTAACAATGTGCATTTGATAAACGTATTTTGGACTAGTTGAAAAGTACATTGAAATATATATTAATACTGATTTTCTAAAAGTAATATTTTCTAAAGGTTTTTCACATTGTTCCCTATACCCCATGGTACCACACAGCTCACACTGCTCCTCTTTCCTGCAATATTCATCATGTTTCTATTTTATTTTGTTGTTGTTGTGTTCTGAATTCTCAACCAAATAACTTGCTTTCTAGCAGTATTCCCTGACCTCTCCTACTCACCATTTGAGTATGTTGCTCTAGCTCCCATGTATGCCTCTGTATGGTGTTGTAAGAAACAATCTATATATGTCTCTGTCATTATAAGAATAAGTGGTTATGTACGGTTTATATAAACTCCACAGTGAAAGGACTGGTTTTCATTTTTGCAATCCTAATGCCTGGTAACTTCCTTAGCCATTGGAATCATTCCAAACATACCTATAAACCTGTTTTGCAATGATACTTTGAAAGTTCCAAGACCTCTCATGATGGATAAAAATTAAAATTAGAAGCTTGGGAAAGAGGATGTGTTTGTTTATTTGTATTTGTTTAGTGTTAAGAATATGCTACTGACATATAACGGTACCAATACTAGATGCCCTGGAATCAAGACTGACTTATGGGGATCCCATGTGTATCAGAGTAGAATTGTGCTCAACAGGGTTTTTAATAGCTAATTTTTCAGAGGTATATCACCAGAATTTTCTTCCAAGGAGTCAAACTTCCAACATTTGTTTATTAGCCAAGCGCAGTAACCTTTGGTATCACCCAGGAGCTCCAACTTATAGCAGACCGGTTATTTCACAGGATGCCTACCTAGCTTTTGTGCTCTGGACTTGGGGATATCATGTTTGGTAAAGTAGAGGGTCAGTGAAATAGGGAAAGACCCTCAACAAGATGGATTCACACAGTGTTGCAAAGATGGGCTTAATCAAGCATAGCAAAGACCGTGAGGATGGTACAGAACTGGGAGGTGTTTCATTTTGTTGCACATAGGGTCACTAAGAATGGGTACTTAAATCTTTGTTAAGCAATGTTGATAAATAGGAAAACAGATACATAAGAGAACAATAACCTTTTAAAAGTTTAGAACAAAGCTTCTCAAATCATTACTTTTTAAATAATCTCTTTCACTAGAAATTGCATTCTCTGCTTGTCTTCTTAAATTTAAGGCCTTATTTTCAGTGTCCATCTGAATATATTCTCACTGCCTCCACCATCAATTAAGTAAATGCCATGTCTCTAACTCATTTCCTTTAAAAAGGATGAGCTCAACCATGCTCTGTTTATTCCATTTATAATGACTCTCTGCACATTTTGGTCCATTGCCTCTGGTGTCATTTCTCATGCATCTGTTTATTCTACCCAATTAGACTCAAAGCTCTATGGTCAGAGGTACTTTATCTTTTATATCTCCTCACAGCATGTTCACAACATAGGCTTGTGAATTAAATGTCTTCAAGATTTCACCAAAATTTGTGCTGACTTTTTAGTTCCCTGTCAAATGAAAAGGTACCCTGGTGGCACAGTGTTTAAGCACTCAGCTGATAATCTAAAAATCGATGATTCAAACCCACCAGTGACTCCATGGGAGAAAAATTTGTCAATCTGTTTCCATAAAGACATACAGCCTTGAAAATCCTATGAGGCAGTTCTACCCTGTCGCTAGGAGTCAGAATCCACTCAAAGTCAACAGATTTTGGCAATGAATACAAAAGTGCACACTGAGTGGCTGGATCCAGGGGCATTGGGTCACTGACACTGGGCACAGCTCCAGGGTGGACCAGTTTTTCCAGAGCACAGGTTCTATAGGCCAGAGGTTCTGCGGGTTAGGTTGGGCATCACAAGGACTTCAAGACCATTTTGATTTTTCTTTAAAAGCCAGAAATAACATCAGCTTCCTCTCTTTTGTCTCCCTTCTCACAGGGATGCATTATGAACCCTGTAGTAGTTCCTACCATTGATCATTTGTCCTCTGTCACTGAACCTGCTCGTTTCCTTCATAGCATATACTATAATTTTTTATTA
>NW_006921727.1:1694410-1709449 GCF_000298275.1 Orycteropus afer afer
TTTTTTTTTTTTTTTTCATCCCAAAATTAAGGCAGGTTATCTTCTAATACAGAATGGATAAATTTCTATGAAGAATAATAGAGGAAATTGAAAAGAGAGCATAAATAACTTTAAAAAACCCACTGCTATCAAGCTAATTCTGACTCATAGGGACTCCCATTGGGTTTCTGAGGCAGTAAATCTTTATGGAAATTAGATTGCTCCCTCTTCCTTCCAGGAACTGCCTGGTGGGTTTGAACTTCCAGCTTCTGGTTAGTAGTCAAATACTTAATCAAATACTTAATCAAATACTACTAGAACTCCTTAAATAAAAGTAATAATGAAAAGGGACTACAACCATAGATGCATTGGAAATACAAAAGGGCATAGTAGAACATCAGACTCTAAGATTTTGGTATGGCCTTTTGATAAATTTTTTTTCTTTAATTCTTAAACCTGATAGAAAATGTTTTTTCATATATTTTTTAAACTCCTAATAAGATTTCTCTTATTTCATATTCTGTTGTCCTCAAAGATTTGGAGATCAGTTGTTTACAATCCACTTTTTAATAATCCTGGAGGTTACATACGTCAGGAATTTAAGGAGGCAGTGAATTTATGTTAATAGGGAGAAACAACTCAGAAAACGAGTGTGAGAATGGTTGTACAACTCAAAGAATGTAATCATTGTCACAAAATAGTACGTACAGAAACTGTTGAATTGATGTAGGTTTTGCCAAGTATATTTTCACCCACAACAAAATTAGTAATAATAATAAGTCTTGAGCTATCTCTCCTTGCTAAGGAATCTCAAATGATTTAAATCAATGATTTTTAAGATTATTCATTCAAAGACTATTAATACTCATCATAGTTATTTAAATTCCTTTGCCTCACCAAGAAAAGCACAATTAATTTTTTCATATGATTTTACTGTATAGTAGCAAATAACATCTTTAGCACTCCCTCTCAAAAAAAGAAAAAGAAACCATCCCCACTTAACTGCACCATTCCTTCATTATTTATTATTTATGTATGTATGTGTATGTGTGTGTATGTACTTCATTTAACATATATTTATTTAGTTTTGACTATGAGCCAGAAACAGCAGGATACCTGGCAAAAAATAAATTAAAAACTGAACCAGTTAGATGCAATCTCTGTGTTCATGAAGCCTAGAGTTTAGTAAGGCTTAGAGACTATATATATAATATATATATATATATATAATTTTTAATTATATATATATATATATATATATATATATATATATAATTAAAAATTGAGGTAATTGTTATGCCAGACATAAATGGAGGGCTTGAGGCTAGAGATTTTGAGAATGATGTTAGACCAATTACAGACGGAATCTCTGAGGAAGGGATATTGTATGGAATACCTAAAGAGGGAAAATAAACCAGGCATTCAAAGATCTGAGAGAGAAGTATATCTCAGCAGAAAGAAGAGCAGAACAAAGGCTGGGGTTTGGAAAAGAGCATGCACAAGTCACTCTGTCTGTAACTGGATACTGTTGAGCAATAGGGAAAATGGTGTGAGAAGAGTTTGGAGGGGCAGGTAAGGTAGGATCATGCAGAACTTCTGGTTTGGACTCTATCTCTGTGAAATAGGACACTGTTAAAATGTATTTAAAGGAGGAGTTACCATGATCTGATACGTGATTCAAAGATAACCTTGGTTGCTCTGTGGAGAATTTATAGGAAGGGGGTGTGAGTAAAATAAGGAAACAACAAAGCAAGAGATATCTTGTAATTTGGATTTGAGAGTTGGCAATGGAGGTTAGAAAACTGGATATTAGAGATGCTTAGTAAGTAGAGCTTGACAGAATTTGATGATGAAATAGATAGATTAGGTATGTGAGTGAATAGAAGGAACCATGTATGATCCTTAAGCTTCTGCCTCAAATAATTGGAACGTAGTTTCATTTACTGAGAAGGGAAAACAGGGCGAGTACCAAGAATTCTGTCTTCATGAAGATAATTTCATGATACTTCTATGACATCCCAAGGGAGATATTAAATAGACATTTGAATATACTGATGCAAAGTTCAATGAAAAAAAATCTGCCCTGGAGAGGTCTATCTGGAAATAATTAGCATAGAGATCACAGTAAGGACACAAAGAATAGATGAGACTTCTTAAAGAGGAATGTAGAGATAAGCCAGGAGAGGCTATCTCTTCTTTTGTAACTGAAGTAGTGGTCATTGAGTCAACTCTGACTAATGGCAACTCCATAGATCACAGAATACAGTTGTGTTCCAAAGGGTTTCAATGGCTGTTTTTTTTTTTTTTTTTTTTGAAGTAGATCACTAGGCCCTCCTCTCAAGGTGCCTTTAGGTAGACTTGAATCACCAACCTTTTGTTTAGCTATAAACTCCAAACCAAATCAAATTAATTGCCATTTAGTCAATTCTGACTCATAGTGACCTCCATTGGGTTTCCAAAGTAGTAAATCTTTATGGATGTAGATTGCCCCATCTTCCTTCTGCAGAGAAGCTAGCGTGTTTGAACTGCTAACCTTCTGGTTAGCAGTCAAATGCCTTAGACACTGTGCCACCAGGGCTTCTTTTGTTTAGCTATGTTGTTGTTGTTGTTGTTATATGCTGTTGAGTCAGACCTGACTCATAGCCACCTCTCCTTGGGTTTCCGAGGCACTATCACTACGGAAGTAGATTGCCCCATCTTCCTTCCTAGGAGTGGCTGGTGGGTTTGAACCAACAGCCTTCTGATTAGCAGTCAAGTGCCTTAGCCACTATGCTACCAGAGCTCCCTTGTTTAGCTATAGAGAATGCTAATCATTTGGACCTCCTAGAAGAGTTACAAAATTCAAAATCTACTAAAGAGAGAAAGCATGCAAACATAACCTTTTTTCAACTCCTCCTTATAGTATACCACTCAGACTGCTCTACCTCACTCTTCTCTACTGAGCCAGAGTGTGTTAGAATGATGTCCTGTACTCTGCCCCTGTGATTTTTCTATGTTGTTGCAATATTACATGTTATTGAGAGTATCTGGTTATGTGTCTCTCTCCACTTGAGGTTGTTCTTGAAGGCAGAACATATGTTAATTTCTACATTTCTGGGGTTTAGCATAGCATCTGTCATAGACCAAACCAAATAAATAAGGTCAGCTGTTCAAACCCACCAGCTGCTCTGCGGAAGGTAGACTAAGCAATCTACTGCCATAAAGATTTACGGCTCAGAAACCCAATGAGAGTTACTATGAGTCCAAAACTACTCAGTGGCAGAGAGGATCTGCAATAGGCCAAAAAGAAAACCAAACTCATTGCTGTTGAGATGGATCTGACTCACAGTGACCCTCCTTGGGTTTCCGAGGCAGTATCACTACAGAAGTAGATTGTCCAACCTTCCTTCCCAGGAGTGGCTGGTGGGTTTGAACTGCCGGCCTTCTGGTTAGTAGTCCAATGCCTTAGGCACTATGCCACTAGAGCTCCTGATCTGTCATAGAATATTATATAAATATTTTCTGAATGAATGAATGAATGAAACAACCTGGTCTTATTGCAATGGATATAGCTAAAGGAAATGATGATAATGTAAAGGATTTCAAGTGATGGGGAAAAGTTATGACATTTTCTATTTCTCTTTCTAAATCAGAAGTTAGATTGTACTCTTCCTTGACTGTCTTAGTTATCTAGTGCTGCTAAAACAGGAATAACACAAATGAGTGACTTTGACAAACAAATTTATTTTCTTATAATTTACAAGGCTAGAAATCCAAATTCAGGGCTCTAGAGGCAATGCTTTAATTTCTCTGTCACTCTGGAGGCAGGTACTTGTTTCTTCAGCTTGTTTCTGGTTCCTTGGAGATTTCCATGTAGCTTGGCATCAATCTTCCCCCATCTCTGCTTGATAGCTTGCTTGTTTAATTTCTTTTGTATCTCAAAAGATATTGACTCAGTATACAACCTACACTAATTCTATCTCATTAATATAATAAAGAAAACCCATTCAAAAATGGGATTATAACCACAGGCATACAAAAAAACCAAACTCCACTGCCTTCCATTCAGTTCAACTCATAGCAACCCTTCCTTGGGTCTCCCAGGCAGTATCTCTATGGAAGTAGAGGCTACAATTTACAACATATTTTGGGGGGACACATTTCAATGCATAACACTGACTAAAGACTTTGGAACATTGAACTTACATGTGTTGTACCACAGGAACAATATCTATAGATAATGGATAACATGTGAAAATATTTCAAGTAATTAGGAAGGCAGCTGGCTCCATAAAAACTCAAGATGGCATAATACTGAGTATCAGTTTAAAGTATAAATTATTATATTAATTTGTTTTGCTTCTTTAGAAAAAAAATAAAAGAAATAAAAAATACTAATACTATGAAAGGTCAAGTTGTTTAAGACCTAAATATGAATCATCTATAAAACAGTTTTCTGTTCTTTAGAGCATCCCTTTTTGCGATTGCAGTGCTATCTTCTCTCTGATTTTGTCTGGTCTAAGCATGTGATGAGTGGATTGAATCATTATTTCATACATTTTTTTTTTTTTTTTACTTGCATACATGTTTATAATTCACCATTTGGCCTTTGAAAACACAAACTACTATCAGAGAAATCTGTGACATCTACATGATGGCATTTTAATGACTAAGGTAGAATAACCATTCACAGATACTTCATAGCACAAAATAAATATGTGGAATGAATAAATAGAATATCCTCTACTTCCTTAACTGTGAGACAAATTGGTTGTAAGACACACTGTATATTTAAAGAAAGCTTTTTAATAAAAAAGATAAGTAATCAGATTTTTTTGGAAACTGATTATAAGAACCATCTTGATTTCAAAATTTAAAATTTTAATAAGTATAGCTTAGAATTGATTAAAAGGAAATAACAGCAAAACCCTGTTTGTCACAACTAATGACTGAACAGAATTAATTCCTATAGCAGGAAGGAATGCTTAACAAATATTTTAGAGTACTCTATTTATACAATTATATATAACTATGTATAACTGCAGATAATTACATATTAACTTGAATAAACATTAAGTTTTATTGACTTATTGCTATCCGCTTGTGAAAATATTGACTGACATTGGTTACTCCTTTGAGATATAACTCAAGTAAATGACCTCTTAAAAATGTTAAAAAGCAAAGACATCACTTTGAGGACTAAGGTGCACCTGGCCTAAGCCACAGGATTTTCAATTGCCTCATATGCATGTGAATAAGGAAGACCAAAGAAGAATGGACACTTTTGAATTATGGTGTTGGAAAAGAATATTAAATATATCATAGATTACTGGAAGAATGAACAAATTTGTCTTGAAAGAAATACATCCAGAATGCTCCTTAGAAGTGAGGTTGGTGAGACTTCATCTGACATGCTTTGGGCATGTTATCAGGAGGGACAAGTCCCTGAAGAAAGGATAACATGCTTGGTAGAATAGAGGATCACAGAAAAAGAGGAAGACTGTCAATGAGATGGATTGACATAGTGTCTGCAAAAATGAGTTCAAACATGGCAATGATTGTGAAGATGGCACAAGACCAGGCAGTGTTTCATTCTGTGGTACGTAGGGTGGCTAAGAGTCAGAACCAACTTAACAGCATCTAACAACAACCAATAAAATTATAAATGTAAGTCTGAAAATCCCACATACTACTTTATTATTGTTCCAATCAGTATTAGTCCTTGAAGACTAAGGTGTGCCTGACACAAGCCATGGTATTTTCAATCGCCTCGTAGGCATGTGACAGCTGGACAATTAATGAGGAACACCAAAGAAGAGTTGATGCTTTTTAGTTGTGGTGTTGGCAAAATATGCTGAAAGTACCATGGACTGCTAAAAGAACTAACAAATCCGTCTGAGAAGTGCAGCTGGAATGGTCCTTGGAAACAAGAATGGCCAGACTTCGTCTCATCTACTTTGGTCATGTTGTAAGAGGGGGCCATTCCCTGGAGTATAGCCAAGATCATGGAAGTGACACAGGACTGGGCAGTGTTTTGTTCTGCTATACATAGGGTCACTATGAGTAGGAGATGACTTGATGGCACCTAACAACATAAACAACACCACTAAACATATATTCCTAATGATTTATCACTCATATAGAACATTTCAACAATCATTCCTTGGGGGTCTCATTTTATTTTCACAATCATTACAGTAAAGGTTAGAAGACAATAGATACTGTTTACTTATATGTGTACCATGTATATTCATTTTCTACATGCTCTTTCTTGATAAAAAGTTAGATACAAAAGAGTCCAAATGCTTAACAAACTTTTCTGCTTGCACAGGGAATGGAAACCATGTGCTATTGTTGTTGTGTGTCATCAAGTCAAGTGTGACTCATAGTGATCTTGTGGGACAGAATAGAATCACTCCATAAAGTTTCTAAAATTATGGTCTTTACAAAGCAGATCACCAGGTTTTTTCTCCTGTGGAGCCACTGGTGGGTTCAAAGCTCTGACCTTTTGGTTAGCAGCCCAGCACTTAGCCATTTCAAGATTCCCTGACAATGTTCTAAAGAACAACATATGGCATTCTAGACATACTATGACATCACTATCATCCTAAAAGCCCTTTGGAAATATAAAAATCATCTTAAAACTATGAGTATGTTGTTGTTTGCCATCAAGTTGATTATGACTTATGGCCCCCACGTGTTACAGAGTACAACTGTTCCATACAGTTTTCTTGGCTGTAATCTTTATGAAAGCTATTTACCAAGCCTTTTTTCCATGGAGCCACTGTGTGGGTTTGAACCACCAGCCTCTAGGCTAGCAGTAAATTGAAAACTACTTGTACTACAGGCTCCTCATTTTGAACATATACAAATGATCTTTCTTTTTGACAGACTTGCATTTACTTATCATTTTCCAAGCTTACTTGAAATGCTCTGCTCTTCCCACGCATTTGTTGTTGTTATGTGCCGTCAAGTCAGCCCCGACTCATAGCGACCCCTCCTTGGGTTTCCGAGGCAGTATCACTATGGAAGTAGGATTGCCCAACCTTCCTTCCCAGGAGTGGCTGGTGGGTTTGAACCGCCAGCCGTCTGGTTAGCAGGCAAGTGTCTTAGCCACTATGCTACCAGAGCTCCCATGCATTTAGTTTCCTTTAATTCAGGGTCAGGATCAAATAGTCAGAAAATAGCATCTAATCTTCTAATGTGGAAAAGAAAATTAAAACAAAACAAAACTTCCCATTCAATGATGTCAGGTTCATTGAATGAAGACATTTAAACTTATATATTGAATTCAACTTAATCTGGTTATTATGGCGCATTGAGAAATGGTAGAATGATATTTTTTATTTGTTTGTTTGTTTGTTTATTCTGGGAGGTAAGATGGTGTTGTGGGTGCCAAGGGAACCACAGGGACTTCTCGAAATAAATGCAAAAGCCAAATTACAAAGACCATAATCTTCACAACTTTATATTTTCAAGAACCCAGAATAAAAACTATGTTCTTGATAATGAACAAATCAATAATATTTATTGAGGCATCCTTCCATAGTACCCAATGTTATATTTTTTGCAAAAGTCATGTAACACCTATTTTTTGGTTTGTTTTGTATGTGTTAAATGATACTCTATAGATGAGAAAGAGTTCATGTATTTCTTTTTTTAACCTACAAAAAACAACACAAAAGGAAAGTGGTTAGTTGTCCTCTAAGGAGCCAATGTTATCTGGGGGGAACAAGCCCCTTTTTCCTGGCCTTGCACTACTTGTGGGAAGAATCTCCATGAGCAAGTGATCCTTGGACAGGCAGTCCTAGGCAATCTGCAAGCAAGTGGTGGTATTTGGCAGTGGCAACTTGACAAACTTACTCAATACAGTGCCAATCACACAAGCACACAAGCCTTTATTGAGTATGTTTCCAGAGGGAAAATGGACCTCTCCCCACAAGTGGGGAGGGTCCTTAAAAGCAAAGGGTGTCTCCAGAAGAGTGGAGACAGGTCTTTTCCCTGCAGAATGGGAAAAGATGACAAACTGCCTAACTTTGTTTTTTATACTTCCTGAACGGGGTGTTCTTAAGGCAGGGCTGGGCCTCTTGAGTGACAGGGTGCTGATTAATTGGCCAAATCTCACAAGCAGTTGTGGGCAATTACAGGTATTACCTTCTTAAATATTCCACCTCTCTTTCCTTTTCTTCTCCCTTTTGGCCTGCCCCCAGGGCAGCCCCCTATCCTATCTTCCTATGTAATACCAACACATACTGCATATATCTGGCCTGGCCAGCATCTGCCTTCTCCTCTAGATTTGAGAACTAGATGCTTTAGATAGAAGCTATTTTATGACCCTTGATACTCTGGGACCTTGTTGAGTGTATATTGCAGAAAGAAATCCTTCCTTTTGTAGCACTGAGTGCTCATTTACATATTTCCATGTTAGGCCATGTCTGGATTTACTTTCTTCCCCATGGAAAACCTGGTATCAAATAAAACCATCACAAGGAAAGATTGGCATTGGGTAGAAATATTAATGTTTTCTTGTTGGCCTACAGAAATTGTCCAAGATCACACTACTGAGTGACTGAACATGACTCTACACACTTTGCTTGAGTTGATTCATTTAATCTTCTCAACAACCTTATGAATAGATACCACTTAATCCCTATTTTAAAAATGACTGAGGCTCAAAAAAATGAACAACTTGCCATAGTTGCACAACTGTAAATGATGAACTGAATAAAAGCACAGGTACATATTCACAGCAGTGCTGAAAAAAAAAAAAATGTTCCAGACATGCAAATGTGTTTGTTTATTGGAAGAATTATGAAGGATATTATCAACATCATTGCTTCAAGGGAGAAAGTTTTAGCAGTCTGCTTCCATAAAGATTACAGCTTTGGAAACCATATGGGGAAGTTCTACCTAATATGATCACTATGATTTGGAATCACCTTGACAACACTTTTTTATTGTTGTGTTTTATTTGTTTGTTTGCTTTTAACCACTATTATAATAGCAATTAAGTGTGAAGATTAAACTGGAAGATTATCTAGTTTTTTAATAACAAATTTAACTTGTTATTAAAGGTTACAAAAAGAAAATAAGGGAGATCCATTATCAAATGAATTGGAAACATAAACCTTCCCCCACCTCCCTAGCAAATTCTTCTGCATCTTCAGTGGGCTGCTATGCTCCACAAATTTCCAAGAAGTCATGTAGCTTTCCCAGCACATGTATACACCTATTTCCCCCCACCCCCATGCTCCCACAGATAGTAGCACCTTGTGGCACAAACAATCCAGGGGGATGTTTCGGTAAGTACTGTTCCAGAATATTCTTAAGTTATTCATATGTCTATGCTAAAGCTCCATGGACTACTTAAATACAGTTCCTTCATGAAAACTTTCTGTCCTCATCCCCAGAGGAAATTTCTCTTTTGGCATCCTTAGAAATTTCTGATATATAGCAGTTAATTGATATTTATTATGTAAGGCATAACTAGGACAATAGTATTTAAATAGGAATTTAAATGCACCCATTGCTTGCTTATTGCCATGATTAGGTTCTAAAGATCAAGTTATTATGTGGAAATTGACATCATGCAAAAGTAGAAAATAACCACACCAGACCAAAAAATGGGGGATGACTACATCATTACATTACTGCCAGATTACATCATAATACAACTGCCAAACCACTTAAAATCATGGCTCAGCCAAGTTGATACATAACCTTAACAATCACGTCCAGTGTTATTCTCACCTCACAACTCAGTGTTTTTTACTGCTAAATGTACACCATTAATGCACAAAATAGTAGATTTTTCACTGTTGTCACAAATGCAAGATGTCAGAGTGGTGCAGTGAATTGCTTGGTATGGCCCTTCTAGCCATAGTCTTTGTAACTCCCACCAAATGACTGGGTTGGACTATGCAAATGTAAAATCAAGTGATTGTGGCCCACCAAGGGGACTGAATAGCTAGCTAATAAAGTAATTAAGGTTCATAGCACCCTCGTGGGGTAAGATCATGTAAATGATGTGTGTGAAACCCCAACATGGGGATTGTTCAGTTTTGCCATCTTGCTAGCCTTAACACGAGCCATCCAAGAGATGGGAAGAGAATGTCACTACCAGCAAGAAAGAACTGTCAGGAGTAGAGTACCTCCTTTGGACTCAATGTCGCTGCACTGACCTTCTTGACCCAGAAGATCAAGAAAGAGCTGTCACACTTTGCTGAGATGGTAAGAGATAGTGAGCAGCAGCAGCAGAGAAACCATGACAGCAGACTCAGCAGCAGATCCTGTAGCAGACAAAGTAGAAGACAGCACAGTGGCCTTCCAGCCCATGGAGCAAGAAAGCTGAGTGCCTTTGAGTAGGAGATTTGCTTCCAGAGTGGGGTGCCTCTGGCAGGGGCAGAGCTAAAAGAGCTTTGTAACACTTGTCCATGGCAATGGTTGCATTTTTGTTGTTGTTGCAATACTTGTCCAAGCAGGACAGAGCTGAAAGACCGAGGGCCAGAAAGAAAAAGACATGACTTCGGGCACAGCCAAGGAGAGGCTATCCTGATTGAAGAACTATATCCTCAGTGTTCCTTATCCTAAACTGTAAACTGACACTTCCCTAATAAACCCCATAATCGTGAATATCATCTGTGAGTTTTGTGTGGCTGTTAAAATGAATTATCAAACCCAGCAGAGAAGTAGAGAATGCTGTGTGATAAGAATGGTTGGTGTCAGAATTGATAAAAAATTTGAAGAGTGGTGCCATGTCTGACTTCTACCTCAAAGAAATAAACCTCAGGCTATTGATGTTGATGTTGATGTTGATCTTCTTCCCCACTTGTCAAGTTAGAGGAGATCAGACTCCACTGCCATTTTTACAGTCACCTAACAAGATAGTAGATAAGTGAGGAGTAGGTGAACACACATGTACATACATGAATTTACACATTCAAATGAGTTTTGCTCTCTTCCTGTTGGCCAGCTTAGGAAGCCATGGATCAGACAAATAAGTTTTTAATTTCTTTTTTGGAGTTAGCTTTAGTGGATTAACTTTTAAGTAATCTCATAAGGATGTCATCCTTTCAGAGTGAAAAGATTTCTGGAAAGAACCAAAACTATTTGGAGCAAGTTGGAATAAAGACTATCCAGTAAAGAGATACAGTCCCTGGGTGGTGCAGATGATTTGCACTCACAAGTAACCTGAAGATTAGCAGTTCAAACCCACTCAGCAGTGTTCCAATTTACTTCCATAAAGATTAAAATCAAGAAAACTCTATAGACCAATTTTACTCTGTAACACATGGGGTCACCATGAGTTGGCATCAACTTGAAGACAACAGTTTTGAGTTTTTCTTTTGGTTTAGAAAAGAGATAGAAGGGCAATGGTGGTTCAGTGGTAGAAATCTTGCCTTCTATGCAGAAGACCCAGGTTTGATTCACAGCCAGAGCACCTCATGAACAGCTACTATCTATCTGTCTACCACCTACCTGTGGAGGCTTGCATGTTGCTATGATACTGAACAGGTTCCAGTAGCATTTCCAGACTAAGATGACTATGAGGAAATATCTGATGTTCTACTTCCAAAAATCAACCCAATGGATCGCAGTGGTCCAATTCATAACCAACTAACCAATCATAGGGATGGTACAGAAGAACCTGGAAGGGTTTTGTTCCTTTGTGCTTTAAGTCATCATGAATCAGTGGCCATCTTGACAGCAGCTAACAACCACAAAGTAATGAGACTGATTTTCTTGTGGGACTTAGAAGTTGATTCGAAGAACAATTCCAGAAGTGGATTAGAACATATGTTTTAGAACATTGCTTAAACAGATGCATAGACCCATGATATGTCTACTTTGTAAGGATAAATGCAACTTCTAATTTTTACTTTAAAATTATTCTTGCTATATTAAGTGAAAGATTATATATATAATGCTTTCTAGTAAGTAATTTAAGTATGTGAAATTCTTGAGTATAAAACTTTAGGTAATGAAGGCAATAATAGCAAACAAGAAAGTGAGTGTCCACTCACAGATATTCAAAGAAAAATTTCAAAATATCATGGCATAAAACAAAAGAGAAGCCTGTGTTGTTGAAGTGTGGGATAGAAGGGAAATATCTGTTTTAGTGTTTCCTATTTTCTGAGGTGTCCAATGTGGTATCTACTGAAAATAATAGAGCTTTCCAGACACTTTTAATTATAGAAAAGAGACTAGGTTTGACTTCAAGCAGACAGACCACTATAGACAAGTTACCTAAGTTACTCACAGAATCATTGCAAGAAACACAATTTCTAAACAACACACAGGAACCCAGATATACTTATAAATCTTATCTCCTAGTACAAAAGCCAAAAAAGAAAAAGAGTTTTGCAAAATCACACATCTAGGATGTATCACCTCATATAGTACCCTGTAGAAGCAGTAATTTGTGGTACACACCCATTTCTTCTGTTTCAAACAGTTACACAAGTCCCCTCCTGGTGGCTGCATGTGCCATCAGTGGGAAAGCAGCTGCCCAAAAAGCCCTAGAGGAAAATGTAAGTGGGTACTATATGTCCTATGAGTCATGAAATGGGTAAGTTAGTAATTCAGTGATACAGGGTGCAATAGTTTCAAAGATAGACACGTGGCTTGGAGGATGTATAGATTTTTCTTGAAGGAGTAGGAATGTGAGATTGATGATGATGTAGAGTGACCAGTGTTTTATGAGACTGTTTGGTTTGGAGGTGTCACGAAAAGAAAGTAAATTCTCAGATTGAAGGTTTTGAAAATAATAATAATAAAAAGACATAACACCCAGTGGGAAAGTGAGAGACATATTGAAAGGGTTACAAATAGCATGTTAAGCTGAGGCAGGGTGTTTGTGAGATAACTAAGTCTAAAAGGTAAAAAGACTCAGCTTTGGGAGGCTACTGAATGGCATGCTAAACAATTTGAACAATGTTCTCCAGAGTAAAGAGCCATTAGTTTATGTAAACAGATATTCCATTAGTAAACAAAATACATCAGCTCATTTTGTAAGAGAACTTACAAAATTGTTTATGTATTCTGATAGCAGCCATTTTCAAATATTTATAGAAAATTTGAAAGATAATTTAATGTTTTATTTTGCCCAACAGCTAGATGCCCCACTTAGAAGAATGCAAACATATTGAAACTGATTTAACCAGTACTCACTATACAGCAGCTGAGAGACAGGATAGAGCAAGGATTAATTGTTCATACCACAGGATAAAACAACAGCAACAACTCAGCTATAACAGAGACAAGGGGACTTTATTAGAGAGAAGCATACTCAACATGTAAACCTCTAATTCTTAATTTTTCATCTACTTTGAAAATACAGTGATGTGTGTAACGTCTAATTTTCAGCCTGCCAGCTATAAATACATATTGACTAATTAATTCTCTCTTTATCAGCAAAATAGTAATTTTCATCATTAAAAGATCCTCGGTGGCACCTGAATTATCAATGTCATCAAAGAAAGTATACTTGAACTTAATGTACCTTTATTGGTAAGTTTTTCTCTTCTTGCATGCTTATTCTTTTATAAATGGCAATCCAGGTGTCTTACATATCTGTTGGTGTTGTTGTTGTTGTTATGTGTCGTCAAGTTGGACCCGACTCATAGCGACACCTCCTTGGGTTTCCGAGGCAGTATCACTACAGAAGTAGATTGCCCCATCTTCCTTCCAAAGAGTGACTGGTGGGTTTGAACTGCCAGCTTTCTAGTTAGCAGTCAAGTGCCTTAGGTGCTATGCTACCAGAGCTCCCCTTACATACCTAGTGCTGCTATAATAGAAATACCACAAGTGGGTGGCTTTAATAAACAGAAATTTATTCTTTCACAGTTTAGGTGGCTAGAAGTCCAAATTCAGGTTGCCAAGACTAAGGGAAAGCTATCTCTCTCTGTTGGTTCTGGGGGAAGGTTCTTGTCTCTTCAGCTTCTGGTCTTTGGCCTTTGGTGATCTTTGTGTAGTATGGCATATACTTTTCCCCTCTCTCTGCCTCTTTACTTCCTTACTTGATCTGCTCCTCTTATATCTCAAAAGAGATTGACTCAAGACACATTTCACACTAATATTGTCACATTAACATAACATAAATAACAAAACATAACATAAGAAAACATATTCCCAAATGGGATAACCAAAACATAGGAGTTAAGATTCACAAAACACATTTTTAGGGGACATAATTCAATCCACAACACCAGGTAATCCATATCATATAAGGTTTTTGATCATTTTGAGTGTCCACATATGCCAGCTTTTGTGCTAAACTTTGAGGGAAAGAAATTGTGCAGAAGATGTAGTCCAGGTATTCCAGAAGGTGAGATTCTTACTGTTGTGTGCCATCTAGTCAATTCTAACTCATAGTGACCCTAGAAAACAGAGTAGAACTGCCCCACAGGGTTATCTAGGCTGTAATTTTTACAGGAGCAGACCCAAGTCTTTTCTCCCTTGGAGCCTCTGGTGAGTTCAAGTCTCCATTTTGGTTAGCATTCAAGCACTTAACCATTGCACCAGACAGGCTCCTTTTGTATTCTCTACGGATCATTAAACACATACATATAGAATTGAAATGATAGGTAGGATTGGAATAGAAATGTCAGATTGGATCTGATGAGTGTTTCTCAATAATTTGTTGTTGTTGTTAGGTGCTGTGGAGTCAGTTCCAACTCATAGCACACCTATGCACAACAGAAAAAAATATTACCCAGTCCTGTGCCATCCTCACAATTCTTGCTAGGTTTGAGCCCATTGTTGCAGCCACTGTGTCAATCCATCTCATCAAGAGTCTCCTTTTCTTCTGTGGAGGCCCTCTGTTTTACTAAGCATGATGTCCTTCTCCTGGAACAATTCCACTATTGAACTTTTGTACTGAAAAATTCTCAGGTGTGGGGAGTTGTTCTATATATTGTGGTATATTTATCAGTATCCCTGGCCTCTGCCCACTAGATGCCAATACCACCTCCACCATTATGACAACTAAAATGTCTTCAGATACTGACAAATATCCTGTGGGGCCTGGGTCCAAAAGTACCTCCAGTTTTGAACCACTGGATTAAAAGGAAAGTCCTATAT
>NW_006921727.1:1710344-1715846 GCF_000298275.1 Orycteropus afer afer
TTCAATCTTTTCCATTTATCATGATGCTGCTATTGGTCCAGTTGTGAGGATTTTTTGTTTTCTTTATGTTGAAGTGTAATCCATACCGTGACCATAGTTTTTTATCTTCAGCAGTAAGTACTTCAAGTCATCTTCACTTTCAGCAGGCAAGGTTGTGTCATCTGCATATCATAGTTAGTTAATGATTCTACCTCCAATCCTGATGCCATGTTCTTCTTCATATAGTCCAGGTTCTCAGACTATTTGCTCAGCATACAGAATTAATCAGTATGGTGAAAGGATACACCCTTGATGCACTCCCTTTCTCATTTTAAACCATTCAGTATCCCCTTGTTCTGTTCCAATGATTTCAGGAGTAGAGAATACAAAGAGAAAGTGGTTAAATGAGAAAATGGGGAGGCAAGTGGATACATGTAAATTAGGTTCATGGATTATATAGCATTCAGTTTTTGGAAGTTGGTTAGTAGTAAAAAACCTAATTGAGTAAAAAGCAATCAAATTATGGAGATCCTAGAATATCAAATAAAGAGAATATTTGTCATTTTGCAGGGAATCTATTTAATCATGTAAGTGAAATGAATACAGCATTATTTTGGAAATGTTCTTATGGGAGTTCTGGGCAAAATGATGGGGCAATGAGAAACCTCATTTCTCAGTTATCATTTGGCAGGAATTGGAGGAATGTGTTGATGAGATTTGTTATTTCCCAACATAGAACGAGAAAGGAAGAACAAGTGAAGATGGAAAACTATTACTTGCATCTCTGTTTGACCTTGTACATTGGGTTTGAAATATTTTTCTCATAATAAAGTTGACACTCCATAATAGAACTGATCGGTGACTGTCTCTATGGGGTTTCCTGAAGTGGAGAGTTGTAATTAATATAGCAAAATAGTGAAGCCAAATAAAGCATTATTCCTAATAATAACTCCATAGTGACACAGAAACTATAAATCTAGGTTTTAAGTAATATTTCTGATGAAAAATGGTCAACTCAATTTCCAAGACTTGGCACACAACAAGTGTTCAGTACTCCCTATTGAATGAAGATCTCTAAAATTAATGCTTATTCACACTGAGGATCTCACTACCTAAACAAACTTATGGAAGTCTCCCCGTTGCATATATGATTTTGGAGTTATGATTTATGCTTACCTTCATTTCCTCACTTCCATCATGAAATATTGGGATAGAACATAATTCAGTGTCATGTGGTATACCTACAGTACTAGAATTCTAGAGAATACTATTGAAGGGCTAAAATGTACACTTAGTAAATTTACCCTTAGTTAGCCAGTAAAATATTATTTTGCTCTGAGAAAATGTACTGTATCTTTGAATACTAAAACCTCCCTGTATAGAAGATATGTTATTTAAATTAGAAAAGAAATCACCTATCAAAGAGAAAGGCTCTGTCAGTCATTGCCCCCCTCCCTTTCTTTTATCCCTACATCTTTCTTCCACTCTTGTTCAAGTGCCTGTGACTTGGATACAAGAAGGGACATTTTCTGAAATCATGAACTCTCTTCTACTTTTGAAAATGGGCTGGTATTTTTATTTTAGGAGGTCTGGTAGTATAGTGTCTAAGGCATTTGACTGCTATCCAGAAGGCTGGTGGTTCAAACCCACCAGACACTCCTTGGAAGGAAGGTTGGGCAACCCACTTCTGTAGAAATACAGCCTTGGAAACTCAAGGAGGGGTCACTATGCGTCAGATCTGACTTGACAGCAATGAGTTGGTCTTAAATTTACATTTTTGAGTTTATGACTATATTGGTAGACATCAAAATATTGAAATATATGTGAGAAATGCAAATTCAGTAAAGTAATCAGAAATTAAATGCATAGTAAGAGATGGGAATCTAGGCAAATTGTTGGAAGAATGTTAACCTCAGACACAGGAATTTTTGTTAAGTAAGCAAACCCTAAACATGGTAGAAAATCAAAAGAGATTTTTTTTTTTCCAGTTAGAGATAAAATAGATTAGAATCCAAAGAAATCTGAATAAGTAAGACAAATTAAGAGGCTGCTGTAATATTCCAGATGTTGTTCACTTATCAAAATCAATTTCTAAGTATCACATTATTAATGACACTTTAATAAATACTAATTAATGCTTATTTGAACTAAGGCAGTGACTACGGAAATGAAAATGATCCTATTGAATATTAATAAAATGATTAATCCAGCTCAAGGCCCATTTTTTTATTGAGCTCTTTATTGCTTTATTTATCATACTTTACTTATTTTAAATTTATTCACTGTTTTGGAATGTTTTCCTAACTTTAAATTGCACTAATAATAGTGGAAAAAATTTTGCTTATAGTTACCAATCAACTGCTTGTCAGTCTGTACCAAGATGAGAGATTTTTCCAAGTTAAACAGCCTCATCTAACATGGAAAATTCTAAAGACGAAGGAAGGGGAAAGAGGATGGGGAGCCATGTAACCCCCTCCAGGTTTTATCAAACACTTATTTCTGTCAGTCACCAGAGAATTGAAATCCTTTCCAGTCATGCAATAATGCTTTTAGTGAGCTGTGAGCATGTTCATTAAAAGGAATGAATGAAATCAAATGGCTACCATTATTGATCATTTCTGCCTTTGTGGCTTTCCACTGGAAGTGGTTTTCAGAGGTCCCTAAAGCTATTTCTTTTTTCTTTCTTAATTTGATCAGCAGCTATGTGAACACAACTCATTCTAGCCACATCTTGTCTGTTCCATTAGGCCATTTTAAGTGGTCATTAATGAATAAGAGAATTATATGGGAAGGTCATTTTTAATCTTTTCATGTAAGTTTAAATTTGTATTGTAGTGGGTAAAAAGATAAACACCTTGATTATTGTTGTTGTTGTTGTTGTTATGTCGAGTCGGCCCCGACTCATAGCGAACCCTCCTTGGGTTTCCGAGGCAGTATCACTGTGGAAGTAGGATTGCCCAACCTTCCTTCCGAGGAGTGGCTGGTGGGTTTGAACCGCCAGCCGTCTGGTTAGCAGGTAAGTGTCTTAACCACTATGCTACCAGAGTTCCTTGATTATTAGAATACTTAATTTTAGTTCCAACTCCAACTTTGACTTAAAGCATACATGAATCAGTGTGGCAATGAAAATGTGGTTGAGAATGGAAATCTTCCATTCTCCTGATTTATCCTTATAACATTTCACCACCTGGAATTTATAAGGTAATTTTAATTATAATGACATGATTTTTGGTACTTTATGAAACTGTTAAATGTTGCAAATTAGATCTTTATGTATTTCTTTGGGAGCATAAATTATTTAAATATAATCTGAACATATAGGTCTATTGATTAATATAAAAATATCTCAATCTATACATTAATATAGACCCTTAAAATGAATTGCCCATAGGCTCGTTTTTGTGGGTGTGTTTTGTTTTGGTCAGTTTTTCACTCAGCAAACATTTGTTGATTCATTAGGAGAAGAAGGCAGTGTAAAACAGTGGGGACATGAGAGTGCATTATACCATTCTCCATTTTCAAGAGTTGATGTTCCAGTACAGGAAAGAAAATTAAAACACTCTGTGTTAAAAAAAAAAAAAAAAAGCTACTATTAGAGATGAGCATTTAAGAGAATACCTAAACCAGCTTTAAGGGTTCTATATTTTATTGTTGCTTATTTTTTTTTCAGTATATTTTTAAATCCTGAAAAAAAATATTGGAAGATTTCTGTGAAAAATAGCAACATGAACACATAACTTCTATCAGCTATGCTGTATTGTTACAGTATATAAAGGGTCTAAAGTAGCATACGGTAGCGACTATTTTCCTTTACCTAAATTCATCAAATATTTCCCATATTTTGACATTGCTAAATAATATTTAAAAATCAACCACATTCTATTTTGGGAATATATTTCTCAGTCAAAATTCTCATTTTTATCTTTTCCCCTCTGTTTCACTATATAATAAAGTCTAGAAGCAGCTCTTTTCTTTGGCTGGTAAATATGATTTATCTGCTTTTGGAAGGAAAAAAAAAAAAAACACTGAAAACCTGTGGTTCATTTTCTGCTTCAGTAAATGGGTCACACTTTGTCAAATTCTGAATATATTAAGCTTTTGTGGTGTTCTGTTTTTCTCAAATAGTAGGTTGCTGCACTGGATATCAAAGGGTAATTTATTTTGTTATAAGTATGCCTTTACTCAGTTCATGTTTTTTTTTTTTTTAACTTTAAATCATTGATACCTTCAAAAAGATAACTCAAAGGTAAATTAGAATGCTTAAGGAAGGATAATGTTGGTTTTCACTTATATTTGTGTAACTGTATGCTATCCCTCTTATGTGAAGACAGAGATCATGACCTGAGATCTGTAGAATGTCTGCTTTGTTAATTTTCTGTGGCAATGATGGATTTGAGGAGATTCATCTCTGAGAAAAATGTGCAAATGGCCTGCCAGAATGTAGTTTCTAACAATAAGAAGATCAAAATTTACCATTCTCATAGGGCCTGAACCTAGAGCAAAAGTACCAACAAATATAATGACATATAAACAATGGTGGAAAATGCATGTAATCAAGAATATGATATTCAC
Source organism: Orycteropus afer afer (assembly GCF_000298275.1). NCBI lineage: Eukaryota > Metazoa > Chordata > Mammalia > Tubulidentata > Orycteropodidae > Orycteropus > Orycteropus afer. The sequence continues at coordinate 1,714,896 of NW_006921727.1, forward strand.
AACCTATTGCCTAAAAGTGTTTAATTTGCTTTTTCAACTCTAAATTATTTTTCATATTTGTATATGCTATATTCTTATGTGTTAGGATGCTCTGTAAAGTGCCTGGCAGAAGGTCTAGAATATCATAGGTGCTCATTACGTGTTTTCTCCCTCCTTTTCTCCATGACTTTTATCACAATAAATGCTTTCAAGTTAGCTAAATTCTCATGTTGTTGTTGTTAGGTGCTGTCGAGTTGTTTCCAACTCATAGCAACCCCATGCACAGCAGAACAAAACACCACCCGATCCTGTGCCAACTCCATGATCTTTGCTATACTTGAGCCTATTGTCACAGCCACCATGTCAATCCATCTGGTTGAAGGCCTTCCCTTCCTTCATGGACCCTCTACCTTACCAAGCATGAGATCCTTCTCCAGGGAATTGTCCCCTCTGACAACATGACCAAAGTAGGTGAGAGGAAGTCTGGCCATCCTTGCTTCCAAGGAGCATCTTGGCTGCACTTCCTCCAGGACAGATTTGTTAGTCCTTTTGGCAGTCCAAGGTACCTTCAGCATTCTTCACCAGCACCACAATTCAAAAGCATCAACTCTTCTACGGTCTTCCTTATTCATTGTCCAGCTCTCACATACGTACGAGGGGACTGGAAATAACATGGCCTGTGTCAGGTGCACCTTAGTCCTCAAGGAGACATACATGCTCCTCAGCACTTGAAACAGTTGCTTTGTAGCCAACCTGCCCAGTGCTACATGTCGTCTAATGTCCTGACTGCTGCTTCCATTGGCATCGATTATAGAACCAAGCAACGCGAATTCTTTGACAACCTTAATCTTCTCTCCATTTATCGTGATGCTGCTTATTGGTCCAGTTGTGAGGGTTTTTGTCTTCTTTATATTGAGATGTAATCCATACTGCAGACTGTGTTCCTCAATCTTCATCAGTAAGTGCCTCAAG
>NW_006921727.1:1718076-1728872 GCF_000298275.1 Orycteropus afer afer
CACATCAGCAAATGGAGGTCTCGAAAGCTTTACCTTATCCATGTGAGTAAGGCTGATTTTACTCTGATAATGCAGCTCTTTCCCAGTCCTACTTTGAAAGCTTTCTAAGCTAAGTTACTCATCTTCCTCCTCTGTATTGGACAATGTGTCTGGACCATTCATAAATTTGTGCAGTAATGTATCAGACAGTGTTTCTCTGCTATTCATAAGGTTTTCCCTGGCCAATTCTTTGAGAAATGGATGGCCTCCTCCTTCTTCCTAGTCTGTCTCAGTCTGCAAGCTGGGCTGATACCTGTGCAACAGGTGCACCCACTGGGTTTTAAACACCAGAGACACAGCCTCAAGTCTCACAGCAACACGTCACCACAGTAGGACAAACCAACAGACAAGTTTGTCTCCCTTAGTTCATAATAGGACTTAAGTGTCATGTGACACACTTCCTTCTAAAGATCACTTGGTATTAAAATAATTTTTACCAATTGCTTGTAAAAATGATTTTAACTCACCAGTTTCTCTTGCTTGTACACTCATTATTTGGTGCTATTCCTTTCAGAAACATAGTTATTTCTATCTTCTCTTCGAGCTTTATCATAATGCTTAAAAACAACAATAAAGCTGCTGAACAAAGAAATAAATGGACACTAACTGGTACTTTTATGTGGAAACAAGCCTTTACCTCCTAAAGGACCTCTGGGAGCTCTGGTGGTATGGCGTCTAAAGTATTGGACTGCTAACCAGAAGATTGGTGGTTCAAGCCCACCAGCCACTCCGGGGAGGAAAGACTGGGCAATCTACTTCTGTAAAGATTTACCACCTCAGAAACCTAAAGGGGGTGGCTATGAGTCGGAATCTACTCAATGGCAGTGAGTTTGGTTTTTTGATTTTATAGGATTGCTCTGAGCCAGAATTGACTCCAGGGCAATGGGGGTTTCTGCATATCTATTGTCATGGCTCCCTTAAAACCTGTATTAACATCAAAAGAGAGTTTCACAGCAAAAGTCTTTGAACTAACTATCATTTGGGTGCTCTTGCTGATTGATTTGTGACTTTCTTCCCTCCTCCTATTCCAATCTTGATGAGAAAACATTTGAGACAAACTCAGAGTCCCGTGTCACATCCTGTTAGTGTGCTTTCTTTATAATAATTATCCTAGAGTCAGTTTGCCTTTGCCTCACAGTTAAGTTGTTGACAAAAAAAAAATCACTAACTTCCCTCTAGTCTTCTTTCATATGATTGCCTAGAAGCACTTCTGCTAAATTAAGAATTTAGCTTATCTTCCATTTCTATCTAATCAAATTTCTCCCATTTGACATTCAAGTCCCAATACTAACTCATCTTTGAATACTACGTATTTAATTACTTGCGACAACTCTCACAAACACATGTATTTAGTATGGTGACTTAATTCAGGCACTATTTATTTGAAAATATTTTCTGACACTCCTTCTTGCCCCCAGCAGGGATTAAATTCCCTTCACTTCCCTTCCTAGGTATTTCCAGCTTCTCCATTACAGAATGTAAGACTGTATTGTCATTTTTCCTCCTTATTTTTCTGTGTCCCTCATTAAGATGTGAGTTTCTTGAAAGCAGAAATCATGTCCTATTTGTCTTTAAGATTCTAATACCTAGCAGTCATATATATTTGGCATTTAAGAAAGGCTCAAAATATGATTGCTGAATAAATGACATTTCCTAGGTATAGGAGCTCTGGTAGTGTGGTGCCTAAGGCACTGGACTGCTAACCAGAAAGTTGGTGGTTCAAACCCACCAGCCACTCCTTGGAAGGAAGGTTGGGCAATCTACTTCCATAGTGATAACAACCTCAGAAACCCAAGGAGGGGTCTCTATGAGTTTGTTCCGACTCGATGGCACATAACAACATCAACAACAACAGGTTTAGTATTGTTTTTCTGATGTAAAAAAGTTACCAAACCTACAGAAACTTAGAGTATTAAGTAAAATGCTGCCTCCTCTTTCTTTTTCATCTTTCTTTCCACCTCCAAAACTTGCATAAAATTTAACTTCTTTGGAAATAGTTGCTTGTTCATCAGACTCTCAACATGATGCTTGTAACAATTTGTTTCCAAACCTCCTTCTCATTAAGGAGGCTGAAAAGCCATAGGATCAAAATAGACAAATGGATAGTGTATGCATAATCCTGGTATAAGGGTTCACCCATCAACTAAACCCTAGAGACAGACACATAACAACACATCATTCTTGTGATCTATTTACATTTCCTTTGTTTATAGCCCCAGCTCCTCACTTCTAGTGATTTGTTCCCTGATCACTGGTCTTGTCACTGTCTCTTGGCCATTGTCCTCTCTGGCCCAATGTCTGGGGACCCTTAGGTGGAAAACCCATTCCATTGTACCTACTCTACTGCTACCTCTTGTAACACTCCCTCTTTTGTGAATTTCCTCTGCTCTGTAAGCTTACATCACACTGTTGCCATAACATAACACTTTATTGCATGTGAGATATTTCCCAAGAAGCCTTTCTAAATACATGTACCTCTGGCTTGGTTCTAGGTACTTTCCTCCAAAGACAATCCTGTTTACCAAGGAAAATATTGGAACTCCCAATAGATGGCCTTCACAAAAAAAAAAAAAAAAAAACAGTAATTCACCTCTGTTTTTGCTCTACTACAGAAAAAACTGTCCAATGGCTCAATGCTGAACTCAACTTTGGTCCAAGTATGCTCTTCAGTTACCAGACTATGATATATCTGTCAAATTTGAAAATAAACAAGTATTTAAAATATGTGCATGTCTTCATTCTTTCGTCTGGTCTGATTTCTTACCAGCTCCATATGATGCTCAGCAACAAATTCAAGAGACAGGAATAAGAAAGTGAAAATAAGTCAGTTTTTCAGTGACTGTCATTTTATAGACTATTATATCAGTACATATTTTTGCTTTCACTTTGATTTGATAGGAGTTAATTTAAAAATTTTCTACAGAGCATTTTAAAATTTGTATTGACCCACAAACTTGTAAATGGTGGAAAGTACTGTGAGAGAACCATTAACTCTGGTATGTTGTTGTTGTTATGTGCCGTCCAGTCGGACCCAACTCCCTGCGACCCCTCCATGGATTTCCAAGGTGGTATCACTACGGAAGTAGATTGCCCAATCTTCCTTCCGAGGAGTGGCTGGTGGGTTTGAACTGCCAGCCTTCTGGTTAACAGTCAAATGCCTTAGGCACTATGCTACCAGAGCTCCTAACTCAGGCATAGGAATATGGAACCACTACAAGATTCTATTTGATGTAGCAAGATTTATAAAAAAATATATTCCCATTGACAGTAAGCAAAAATAATGTGGAATCTTACAAGGAAATTTGAAATTTATCACATAAAGCTTTTCAGAGAAGTAAGTTTTCACTATTCCCTTCATCTTTATTTCCAAACACATTCATCTTTATCCTCATATTAGATGCTCTACACTTTAAAATTCAGCTTTATAACATCTCAGTTTTTCAGTATTATTATTATTATTATTGATCAGTCAAGCCTGGAGCATATAAAACTCTTTAAAACAAATTTAGCTCTAATTCCCCAAAAGCTATTTGCCCAAAAGGCTTAGTAAACTCCCAGCAGTCACTTCCACATTTGATAAAAATGTTGTGTTTTCTCACAAAACAGCCATTTCAGCCCAAGGCATGTCTCTATTAAAATGAATGTTGAATTGTGTATCCTTCTTGATTAGTGAGACTGGAGTCTTTTTTTTTTTTTTTTTTCTGTTCACCACAAAATGAGAAATGTACAGGATGTCAATATTTAGTCTTCCATTATATATGGACGTACAGGTACTGTAAGAAGTGATGCCAACTTAAGAATTGAAAAACTATCTAAAAATTATGCATTGTATTCCATCGCTTTAATTAAATAATATTTGGGACATGGTTCCTTCCCTGTTTGGAAAGGGTCAGGGCCACCTATTATGTTGACAAGTACATTTTTGCCTAGTTCTATCTATCTAGTTAAGCGATATGAGCCTTTGTTGACTGGAGACAGAAGTGGAGAAAGTTCGGATTAGACGAGTGAAAATGCATGGATTCCCTATTGAAAGACAGCATGTGAATATCAGTTTTTCTGTAATTCTTGCTAAAGCAGAACAATGTGGACAAGAACCAAACTGTTACCATCTAGTCAACTCAGAGTAAAATTGTGCTCCACTGAACTTTCAATGGCTGATTTTTTGGAAGTTGATTGCTAAGGCTTTCTTCTCAAGTGTCTCTGGGTGGACTTGAATCTCCAACCTTTTAGTTAGCAACCGAGTATATTAACTGCACCACTCAGAGATCCCATATGAATGATACTACTTCTGATATTTCAGGGACATTTACATCATTAGATTGATTGGAAGAGCTTCAGAATTAGTGGCTTATTTTCCCCATCTTCTTTGTTTTCACTCAACAAACATGACTGTGGTGAGTATACAAATTAAAAGAAAATCTATACACATTTTATACACTTTCTAAATGTGATAATCTTTGAGAGCACAAAAAAAGTAAAAATTACATTACCTTTGCCTGTTTTCCAAAGGTCAGGTATAGTTTGGAGAGGACATGGGATAATACGCAATAAATAAAATCCCAAGTGGTCTAGACTAGAAGTCAAATGAGAACTGCATTCAGGACATAGAATGTGCATACAGTATGTAGTATAGAGAGCAATACCAAGGAATGGTGAAGTACAAGAAGGCTACAGTCCCAGAAGGAGTTTAGACAAGAGGGAATCAGAGATTACTTGAGACATGCACTTTGTTCAAGAGAATGGAGGTGAGTCCATATAGTTTGGGACACAATGAGTGAAGAACTTGGATTGGAACAAAAGACTTACTTATGGAAATAAGAGAAGATAGGGTTGAAGAGATATGTAAGGGCCAACTTGTAGGGATCCTTGTAACTATGGAGTTTGGACAGCACGCATACATTTATTCAACAAACAAATGAATACTTGTTACTTGAGAGGTGCTGCAGTGAGTGCTGAAGAATCATCCCTGAAGCAGGTGTTTGAGCTTGGAGTGGAGATATGAAAAGAGATGATTTTAATTAGGCAATACAGAATTGATTGTGGTAAGGATAAACCAGTTTAAGTGGTATTTAAATAGCCCATGCAACTCCTCGGAAGGAAGGTTGGGCAATCTACTTCTGTAGTGATACCACCTCAGAAACCCAAGGAGGGGTCGCTATGAGTCGGGTCTGACTCAAAGGCATATAACAGCAACATGCAAAAAGGGGTACACATGTGATAGTGGACAGGAACTGAAGGAGATGCATGTGAGAGATGTTATGAAAGAAACAAATTGGACTGAATACCTGACGACGTTATAACAGTGTTGAATTTTACCTGATCCCTGTGAGCCTGGAGAACATTGAAGATTAAGAAATAGCACCCTCCACCCAATCCTTTTATTTTCTGGAGAACAGCTTATTGCAAAGAAACACCTTTCTAAGATTTAGATAAGATTCAAGGATAGCTTTTGTTTACCTAACAAGGCCAGCCACATTCTTTTCCTCATAAATTATTAGCTAAACTGTTTGTCTCCACTTGTTGATCAGAACAAAAATGCTTGTTAACCAAACTTTGGTTACTTTGGCTTCTTTGTTTGCTCTAAATTCCTGAAATTTGGCCTGTCCTCAGCCTGAGCTAACATACAACCCCTCCTTAGTAGTCTCTCCTGACCATAGGCTGGCCTCAGAGTATAACATTCTCTGATTTACTATCTGATCATACCACCCTCATCCCACTTTGCCATATCTGTTGCTGCTATAGGACAGAGTAAAACTGCCCTCGTTGGGGTTCCAATGGCAAAAAGCCCTGGTGTGCAGTTGTTAAGCACTTTGCTGCTAACCTAAAAGTCTGCCATTGCAGCTCCCCAGGCACTCTGTGTGAGAAAGACGTAGCAATTGGCTTCCTAAATATTACAACCTTGGAAACACAATCCCAAAACCCATTGCCATCAAGTCAGATCTGATTCATAGCAACCCCTCCTTGGGTTTACAAGGCAGTATCACTACGGAAGTAGATTGTCCAACCTTTCTTCGGAGGAGTGGTTGGTGGGTTTGAACCACCAGCCTTTCTGGTTAACAGTCAAATGCCTTAGACACTACACCACCAGAGCTCCCAGAAACACAATAGTGCCAGTATAAGTCAGAAGCTACTCAATGACAATGTGGAATCTTTACAAGATCAGATCTTCTCTCTCACAGAGCTGAATGTGGGTTCAACCACGTTTCACCCCTTAAACATTACACCATGATACTCCTCTGCCACACCTGGCGTTATTTATCCTCATTTCTATAAAACAAAGTGCTCATTAAAAAAGGAGGTATTCCTTTGTAGCACAAATGGTTAAGCACTTTACCATTTCCAAAAGATTGGTGGCTCAAACCTACTCAGAGTACCTCTGATAACAGGATTGCTTCCAAAAAGCCACAGTCTTCTTGATGTCAAGTAACAACCATATGACAAAAATTATTTTTGTCCAATAGTTGAGATGTTTGCTGTACTATGTCAGAGCATTCTCCTTATTGCAATAGTGCCTCCCTTATTGCAGCAGTCTCTTCCTCCCTTGAGTAAATGAATGAAGCCTCTCCCTGCCGAAGTTTGGACTTTTTTCTTTTGACAGTAAGAAGAGAAGCAGAAACTTCATCAGATAAACTGGTTGGCTCTGGAAAAGATTATACTATAGGATTTAGAGAACAAATTTGAGATAAGTCTAGACTCTTTCAGGTGAAATATCCAGCAGACAGTTGAAATTCCAAAACAAGGTGAAGAGAGAAGTGAGAACCAGAGATGTAGCTTTGGCCATAATGTTAAATACCATGTGGTATTATCATTCAATATACATACAAATTCAGGCAGGAGTGTTGTTTGTGGACAGAGTCCTTGACAAGAAAGTATGCATGGGAAAAAGCATCCCAAACATGTTTAATCTATTTTCTAAAGAAATCAACTCTGAGCCTGGTACAGGTATTACACTGAATAGAAACAATTCTTTTGGCATCTTCTTTCTTAAACAGATGCCTAAAATATATATATCCTTTATGAATAGATAAAGCCATCCTTAAAGAAAGTGTAATCCAAAAACATATATCTCTCACTACTGTCAAGTCCAAAATTGATACAATGTATGACTTAAATATTTCATTATTGCTAGACAAATGTAAAAGTGATGAGATCAGCATTGTTAATGCTCCCTGGGTTTTCTGCATTGCATGCAAATTTAAATTTAGCTATAATCCTTTATTATGACATATTTTCATTTCAATTCATTGTGACAGCTGTCACCTCAGCAGCAATAGAGGACCAAACAACACATCCTCTGTACCTATACCAATACCTGCATGTATTTACCTTTGAAGATTATTTTATAAAAATGGAAAACTATCATTTTTCTTTTGACAGTGACAGTGGTGTAACTGAAAACAATATAAATTTTTTTCTTTAGATTCTTTCTTAATAAACTTTTGAATCAACAGAGATGAATACCACGAAGAGTATGGCTTCTTATAAATATCTAGAAATAAAAACAAGATATTTTATGACAAAATACAATGCCTTTGAATTTTGCTTCTATGTTTTATTGATTATGCCAAGGGGTTACACTGTGTAGATCATAAAAAATTATGGATAGTATTGGAATGAATAGGAATTCACATGACTAAATTGTGCTCTTGAGTAACCTGTACATAGACAAAGGACAGCCATTCAAATAGAACAAGGGGATACTGCAGGGTTTAAAATAAGGAAGTGTGTACATCAGAGCTGTATCCTTTCACAATACTTACTCTATCTGTTTGCCAAGCAAATGATTCAAGAAGAACACAGCACCAGGATTGGAGGAAGACTCAATAACAACCTATGACATGCAGATGACACAGCCTTGCTTCCTGAAAGCAAAGAGGACTTGAAGCATTTACTGATTGAGATTAAAGAATACAGCTTTCAATATGTATTACACCTCAACATAAAGAAAGTAAAAATCTTCACAACTATACCAATAAGCAACATCATGATAAATGGGGGGGGACCTACTGCCATCAAGTCGATTCCAACTCATAGCAACACCCATTGAGTTTCCAAGGTGGTAAATCTTTGTGAACGTAGATTGCCCCATCTTCCTTCTGCAGAACAGCTAGTGGGTTTGAACCTCCAACCTACTGGTTAGCAGTCAAATGCCTTAGGCACTGCACCACCAGAAATGATTGAAATTATCAAAGATTTCATTTTACTTGGATCCACAATCAATGTCCATAGAAGAAGTAATCCAAGAAATCAAACAATGTATTCCACTGGCAAATCTACTGCAGAAGACCTCTTTAAAGTATTAAAGAGCAAAGATGTCAATTTAAAGATTAAGGTGCATCTGATTCAAACCATAGTATTTTCAGTCGTCTCATATATGTATATGAAAACTGGGCAATAAATAAGGAAGATCAAAAAAGAACCGATGCATTTGAATTATGGTCTTGGTGAAGAATACTGAATATACCATGGACTGCCAGAAGTATGAACAAATATGTCTTGAAGAAGTACGGCTGGAATTTTCTTAGAAGCAGGAATGGTTAGACTTTGTGTCTCAGACTTTGATCATGTTATCAGCAAGGACCAGTCCCTAGAGAAGGGCATCATGTGTGGTAAATTAGAGGGTCGCAAAAAAGAGGAAGACCATTAATAAGATGGATTGACATAGTGACTGTTACAATGAACTCAAACATAGCAAAGATTGTGAGGTTAGTGTAGGATCAGGCAGTGTTTTGTTCTGTTGCACATGGGGTTGTTATGAGTGGTAACCAAATCAACAACACCTAACAACAACAACAACGCTTCTATAGTGATTATGAACCTACGATAAATGCAATAAACAAAGGTTTCTATAATTTAAAATTAATAAATAAAATAATAACTCTTGGTTATATAATCAGACCTTATGCGCCTACAAACTATTCATAGCTCCATGGTTAGGAGGCATCAGAAAATAACTTATGATAGTCTTATTATAGAAATTGCTTATTTCACAAGCATATTGACTAATAAGGACCTTTTTTCAAAATGAGTTAGAGTGCTTAGTTTCTTAATCACCTGCCACTCTTTTGTCAGTTTGTCATACTGTTATGGCTTTCATATTGCTGTGATGTTGGAAGCTATGCCACCAGTATTTCAAATACCAGCTGGTAGGTAGGTTTCAGTAGACTTTCCTGACTAAAACAGACTAGGAAGAAGGACCTGGCAGTCTCCTTCTAAAATAATTCGCCAGTGAAAACCTTATGAATACCAATGGAACATTGTGATACACTGCCACAAGTTGAGCTCCACAGGTCGGAAGACACTCAAAATAGGACTGCAGAAGAGCTGCTTCCTTAAAGTAGAGCCAACCTTAATGACATGGATGGAGTAAAGCTTTTACAACCACCATTTGCTGATGAGACACAACTCAAACTAAGAAGCACCAGCTACAAATATACATATATAATTAGAATGTGAAATGCACAAAATATGAACCTGGGAAAACTGGAATTTGTAACAAACAAAATGGAACACATAAAAACCTGTATTGTATCTATTATTGAACTGAAATAAACTGGTACTGGCCATTTTGAATCAGATAATCATATGGTCTATTATGCGAGGAATGACAAATTGAAGAGGAATGGTGTAATAGTCAACATTAGAAAGAACATTCCAAGATTTATCATGAAGTACAATGCTGTCAGTGATAGGATAATATCTATATGCCTAAAAAAGAAGACCAGTCAATTGACTATTATTCAAATTTATGCACCAACCACTAATGCCAAATATGAAGAAAGATTTTTACCAACTTCTGCAGTCTGAAATTGATCAAACATGAAATCCACATGCACTGATAATTACTCGTGATCAGAATGCAAAAGGTAGAAACAAAGAAGAAAAATAAGTAGTTGGAAAATAAGGCCTTTTCCATTTTTATGGAATATAACAGAAATGATACCAAGGACTGCAAGATAGAATTCTGCAAGACCAACGGCCTACTCATTTGAAATACCTTTTTTAAATAGCATAAGTAGCAATTACACACATGGTTCTCTCCATTTGAAATACATAGAAAACAAATCAACTACATCTATGGAAAAAGACAATGGAGAAGCTCAATATCATGAGTCAGAACAACGCTGGGGATGATTGTGGAACAGACTATCAATTGCTCATATGCAAGTTCAAGTTGAAGATTAAGAAAATTAAAACAAGTCTATAAGAGCCAAAATGTGACCTTGAATTTAGAGACCATCTGAAGAATAGATTCAATGCACTGAACACCAATGACCAAGTAGCAAACAAGTTGTGGGATGATATCAAGGACATCATACATAAAGAAAGCAAAAGGTCATTAAGAAGACACGGAGGGAAGAAAAGACTAAATGGATGTCAGAACAGACTCTGAAATTTGCTCTTGAATGTAAAGTAGCTAAACTAAATGGAACAAATGATGAAGTGAAAGAACTGAACAAAAGATTTCAAAGGGCATCATAAGAAGATAAAGCATTATAATGAAATGTGTAAAAACCATGTGTAAAAATCAAATGTATAAAGAACAAAATTGGAAGAACACACTCAACATTTCTCAAGCTAAAAGAACAGAAGAAAAAATTTAACCCTCAAGTTGCAATATTAAAGGCTTCTGTGGACAAAATATTGAATGTGGAAGGAATGCAGAGTCAACATAACAAAAAGAAAAAGAAAAACCAAACTCAATGAGGTAGAGTTGGATCCAACTCATAGTGACCCCTCCTTGGGTTTTCGAGGCA
>NW_006921727.1:1729097-1744870 GCF_000298275.1 Orycteropus afer afer
ATATATATAAAAGGTTGATGTTCAATCATTTCAGGAGGTAGCATATGAAAAAAAATACACAAAACTGAAATTCCAGCTGCACTGAAGGCACTGGTAAAAACAAGCCTCAGGAATTGACAGAATACCAATTGCGATATCTCAACAAATAGATGCAATGACGGAAATATTCTTTTATCTTTGCCAAGAAATTTGGAAGACAACTACCTGGCCAACTAAATGGAAGATATCAATATTTGTGCCTATTCCAAAAGGTGACTGAACAGAATGCAGAAGTTATCAAATAATATCATTAATAGCACACTCAAGTAATATTTTTCTGAAAGTAATTCAAAAACAGTTGCAGTAGTACATAGATAGAGAATGACCAGAAATTCAAGCTAGATTCAGAAGAGGATGTGGAGGAGGATATCACAGTTGATGTCAGATGATCTTGGTTGAAAACAAAGAATACCAGAAAGATGTGTTTGATTGACTATGAAAAGGCATCCAACTGTGTGGGTAATAACAAATTATGGATAATATTGCAAAAAAAAAAAAAAAAAGGATATTCCAGAACACTTCATTGTGCTCATGAGGAACCTGTACATAGACAGAGGCAGCCATTTGAAAAGAGCAAGGGAATACTGAGTGGTTTAAAACCAGGAAAAATGTGTGCCCTTTTACTATATTTATACAATCTGTATTCTGAGCACATATTCCAAGAAATTAGACTATAGGAAGAAGAAGGTGGCATCAGAATTGGAGGAAAACTCATTAATAACCTGCAATAGGCACATTACACTGGCTTGCTTGCTGAAAGTGAATAGGACTTAAAACACCAATGAAACTCAAAGACCATAGCCTTTAGTATGGATTACACTTCAACATCAAGAAAACAAAAGTCCTCACAACTGAACAACAACAACAAAAAAAATTCATGATAAAAGAAGAAAAGATTGAAGCTGTCAAGGATTTCATTTTACTTGGATCCACAGTCAACAGTCATAGAAAAAACAATCAGGAAATCCAACAACATGTTTAGTGCATTGGGCAAATCTGCTGCAAACGTCCTCCTTAAACTGTTAAAGAGCAAAGATGTCACTTTGAATACTATGGTGCACCTGACCCAAGCCATGGTATTTAAATCATATCATTGCATGAGAAACCTTGACAATGAAAAAAAGAAGACCAAAGTATAATTAATTGATGCATTTGAATTATGGTGTTAGCAAAGAATATTGAATATACCACGGACTGCAAGAAGAGTCAACAAACCTGTCTTGGATGAAGTACAGCTGGTATGCTCCTTAGAAGCAAGGAAGGTTAGACTTTATGTCTCATACTTTGGTCATGTTTTCAGAGGGACCACTCCCTAGAGAAGAACAACGTACTTAGTAAAATAGAGGGTCAGTAGAAAAGGGGAACACTGTCAGTGAGATGGATTAACACAGTGGCTACAATATGGACTGAAAGACAGCAATGATCATGAGGATGGTGCAAGATTAAGCAGGGCTTCTTTTTGTTGTGCATGTGACTCAATGTCATCTAACAGCAACAGTGTCCCCATCTTCCTGATCAGCTGCCCATATGGTCTCATCCAAGTTTCAGGGTCCTGTTTCTTCCTAATTGATACTCTTTAACTTAACACACTATTCAAGGTTGAGAATTCAACTGGCATTATATCTTAGCCACTCTTACAATAAGATACTGGGTTAGATTTCTGGCAGTATCAGCTCCATTGTAAGAAATAAGACCTTTTTTTAAAAGGAACAAGTGATAGATTTCAGATCCTTTATGTGGTGCTTGAGCTCTGAATCCTTGTGCTAATCTATTTCTTTCACCCATTTGCTAAGTGGTCTACCAACTAGCTTCCTTATACTTCCCATTCTGACAAAATTGTAGCAAAATACTCAGTACAAAATCACCTGGAGCCTTGTTACTCACACATATTTTGTTTATTGGTGGCATATTTTGCTTATTTCTATTGGTACCTCATGCCATGGATAGTAGTTCCCCATTTACTACTGGAGGAAGGGTCATCAGTGCCTTTAAGACTAGCCAGATTTGAAAAACAATTAAGAAAACTCATTTTTACAATTTTGTTTCTCTAGAACCACTCTTGGTACCAAATTTTAGACCCAGTTTTAGAGTGGGTTCTCTAAGGAGGCAAAAGCAGTGAAGTCTTATGTGTGTGTATATATATATATATATATATATATATATATATATATATATATAAAGAGATTTATCTCAAAGAAATGGCTCACATAGCTGTAAAGCCAGGCAAGTCCCAAGTATCTGGGTCAGAGGTCAAGCTAGGGGCTTCAGACTCACAGAGCTGTAGGGCTGATGAATCCAAGATCAGTGAGTCAGACAGCAGGCTGCTTGTTCATGGACTGTGGTGTCTGACAAATCCAAGATCAGGAGATAAGACAGCAGGCTGCTTGTTCACAGGCTGCAGAGGCTAATGAATTCCAAATTGGCAGGCAATATGGCAGGCCACTGGCTCAAGCCTTAAGGCTAATGCAGGATTCAGAGCAAGCAAAAAGCTAGAGAGCTTTGCCAGAATGTCCATATTTATTAGATGCATGCCACACCCTTGAGGAGACTCCCTCTCAACTGATTGGCTGCTCATAGCCAATCTCATCATGGAGGTCATCATATCACATCAGATCTCATCATGAAGGATGACTACATCAATACATAAGTGCCAAACTTCATCATAATTGCCAAACCAGATAATCATGCCCCAGCCAAGTTGACACACAACCTTAACCATCATAGTCACTATGAGTGAGTTATGTATGACTCAATGGCACCTAACAATAACAACAACAGTTTTAATCACATTTCTTAGAACTTCCATAGGCATTACCTGTGCCTTTGAATCCTATAAGAAGTAGATGTCAAACCATGTGCAAAAGAGTTACTGAGAGAAATATTTGCAGTGAAAAAAGAGGAGCAGGAGCAGGAGAAGAAAAAGTCTTGTAATTCTATTTCATGCCTGACATCTCTGAGCAGAGAGAGGAAAATGAAGAAAACTTAGGTAGTTGGACCCATAAACCCAATAGCACAGCTTGCCCATCAGCAGAGTCTTGCATCAGGCAAGAGTTATCTGTCTCTAGTATCTCCTTGGAGCCCTGATAGTACAATGGTTCCATAAAGATTGCAACCTTGGAAATCCTATGGAGTAGTTATACTCTGTCCTAACAATAGAGTCACTATGAGTTGGAATCAACTCAATGGCAATGTTCTTTTTTTTTTTTTCCTTTTGGTTAGTACTTCCTATGTATTCAGTTATGACCTGGGGACAGCCCAAGAAGAGCATGGATTCCACATAAACACTGTGATGGATCTCAAAATTGCAACAACTAAAGGCTGTGTGTCAAAAAAGTACCTGTTGAAGGAAAATGTGGATGGTAAACTTCTAGGGCCACCCAGTCCACTCCTTTTGCCTAATAGATCCTCCCATGTACACATTTTCAGGATGTAGCTCCTCATTCCTGTGGGCCTCTCTTTCTGAGAAAAACTTTAGAAGAGGGAAGTCACAAATCAAAGTTCTATGTCTACAGTTAGTCTGTAGACCATAGGTATAGGTTTGGCTGGTTTACCTGATGTTATGGATTGAATTGTGTCCCTCAAATAGATATACTAAAGTTCTAACTCCTTTGTAGTGAATGTGACCTTGCTTGCAAATAGGGTGTTTCTTTTATTAAATTAAACTAAATCATACCAGAAAACCCCAAAATCTGCTACCATTCAGTCAATTCTGACTCATAGTGACCCCCATTGGTTTTCCAAGGCTGTAAATCTCTATGGAAGTAGATTGACTCATCTTCCTCCTGCAGAGCAGCTGGTGGGTTTGAACCACTGACCTTCTGGCAAGGCAGTCAAATGCCTTACCTACTATGCCACCAGAATGCCTTTCAAGTCATACCAGAGTAGACCCAAACACATTGCCATCAAGTAAATTCCAATTCAAATGGACCCTACAGGACAGAGTAGAATTGTCCCATAGGATTGCCAAATCTGTAAATCTTTAGAGAAACAGACCGCCACATCTTTCTCCCATAATGTGGTTGAACCACTGACCTTTTTGGTTAGTGCTTTAACCACTACACTATCCTAATTCTAATCTCTTCTTTGTAATGTCTCAGGGAAGGGGATAACAGAAAGGGAACTAGAATTACACACAAGGAGAAGAAAACATGTGAGGCTCTATCTATGAGCCAAGGAATGCCAAGAAGCATCTGGGACATTCTGGAAGAGGAGACAAAGAAGAATCTTTCTCTAGATCCTAGAACCAACAGAGAGAGAACACAGCCTATCAGCAACCTGAATTTGGACTTCTAACCTATGGCACTTCAAGAAATTTAATTTCTGTTCTCTATAGCCACTCACTTTGTGGTGTTTTGCTTTCAGTAACTCTAGGAAGCTAAGACACCTGGTTAAGTGGCAAAATCCTCTTGGTAATCATTTGTTTCTCCAACTAGGATTGCTGTACATGTCTCTTCACAGTTAAAATTGAACAAAGGAGTACCACAAGACATCAAAGTGAATCACCTGAATTCCACACATATCCTCCTCTTCCTCTCCTTGCAGTGAAAGCAGCCTTCCCTATTTCTGTAGATCAGGTTCAATTACCCCTACCAAGATGTTGATTCCTCTTCTCACCTACTGGTCCCTAAACACAAAGAATTCAAAGTACCCAGGTGGCAGCTATAGCTTATACATCCAATTTTCATTTAGCAGCACAGTTAGGTTCCAAAGACCAGGTCCTTATGCAAAAATTGACATTATGCAAAAATGAAAGATGACCACATCAGATCACAAAATGGAGGATGATTACATTATTACATCACTCTCAAATTACATAGTTATATAACTGCCAGATGTCATGATTATATAACTTCCAAATCACTGAAAATTATGGCCCAGACAAATTGACACATAACCTTAACCATCACAGCCCTATTCTCATCTCACACCTGAGTGTTTAGTTACTGCCAGACATAGGTAGTTATGTCATTAGTTACAAAATGACATAATTATGTTATTAGTCACAAAATACTCAGATTGTAGATTTTTTTACTATTACAAATGCAGAATGCCAGATAATAAGATAATTGATAAGTGAGGAATAGGTGTAGATCCATTGGACCACCACTGTTTTCATTGGCAAGAGTGTGTACCCTTTGTAGACCAAGACCTCTAAACCTGAAGAGCCCAGAGTTTCAGAGACTCAAAGCACAAAGTCCCCCAGTAGGTAGTTAGCAAAAATGATAGATGGTAAGTGGGGTCACTTCTCTTTCCACGTCTTCATTCTTGGGCCTATGTATTCTTATTGGAACTTGATTTGGTGCATATATTAAGTCTTGAAGTTTAACACACCATTCTTACAGAGTATCACCACCAAGCTAGCAACCCCAGCTGTGCTTTTAGAAAACCATTCCAGCATTTTGTGACAGTAGCTGCCTGCCTCTGGATGAGGTGGTACATGACTCAACCAGTAGATCTTGTGGTCATTGGTCCTGCACCTTATTTGCTTTGAAGTGGTTCTCCTGGGTTATGCTATATTATGAGGAATTTCATTCCTGTTGATCAGACTTTCTGTAAGTCTTTAGTAGTGGTGCTGCCTGAAATTCTGTGGGCAGAAAAGTCAAACCCATACTCATAATACGTATATAGCCCTGTGAGAATGAGCTCTTGGCCCTACAATTAGAACAAATCCAGTGTAACTGAATTACCAAAACGTGGCCAATCGGTGTCTGTTGCCAGCATCTTGGACATTCAGATGTGGTAGTAGCTAGATTAGTCTTATTAAATGGAAGTCAATGCTTTAGGGCTACTTTGGGCTCTGCAAGTTTAGAGGTCTTGGTCAGCAAAGGGTACACACTCTTGCCAATGAAAACAGCAGTGATCCAATGGATCTACACCTGTTGTTGTTGTTCTTAAGTGCTGTCGAGTCGTTTCCGACTCATAGCGACCCCATGCACAGAAGAACGAAACACTGCCCTATCCCGCGCCAGCCCCACAATCCCTGCTATACTTGAGCTCATCATTGCAGCCACTGTATCAATCCATCTCATTGAAGGCCTCCCCCTCTTTCGTCGACCCTCCACCCTACCAAGCATGACATCCTTCTCCAGGGAATGGTCCCTTCTTACAACATGACCAAAATAGGTGAGACGAAGTCTGGCCATTCTTGCTTCCAAGGAGCATTCTGGCTGCACTTCCTCCAGGACAGATCTGTTAGTTCTTTTAGCAGTCCATGGTACTTTCAGCATTCTTCACCAGCACCACAACTCAAAAGCATCAATTCTTCTTCGGTCTTCCTTATTCATTGTCCAGCTCTCACATGCATACGAGGCAATTGGAAATATCATGGCTTGTGTCAGGCGCACCTTAGTCCTCAAGGAGATATCCTTGCTCCTCAGCACTTGAAACAGTTCATCTCAGGTTGTTAATGATTCTTCCTCCAATCCTGATACCACGTTTTTCTTCATATAGTCCAGCTTCTCAGATTATTTGCTCAGCATATAGATTGAATAAGTGTGGAGAAAGGATACAACCCTGATGCACTCCCTTCTTGATTTTAAACCATGTAGTATCCCCTTGTTCTGTTCAAATGACAGCCTCCTGGTCAAGGTACAGATTCCTCATGAGTACAATCAAGTGCTCGGGAATTCCCATTCTTCTCAATGTTATCCATAATTTGTCATGATCCACACAATCAAATGCCTTTGCATAGTCAATAAAACACAAGTCAACATCTTTCTGGTATTCTTTGCCTTGAGCCCAGATCCATCTGACAACAGCTATGATATCCCTTGTTCCACGTCCTCTTCTGAATCCGGCTTGAACCTCTGGAACCTCAGGTGAGGAGAGACAATGCAGGGACACCAGAGTAGCAGGCCGGAAGAGCAGGGAAGGGGATAAAAGCCTTGAGCCCCAGGCTCACAGGTGAGGAGAGACAACGCAGGGACGCTTTTCCTGCTCTTCCGGCCTGCTACTCTGGCGTCCCTGCGTTGTCTCTTCTCCATATCTACACCTATTCCTCACTTATCAACTATCTTTAGGGCACACTGCCACTATGGCCACTCTGTTCATATGCTCATCATGACAGCTCAGGGGTGGTCAATGGAATAAGCTAGCTAAAATCAATAGACTAACTTATTTTGTCTACTTGGGTATTCAATACTTCTTCAGCGGTTGATAATTTCTGGTAAGCATTGACATGATACAAACATCTTCAAACTATGTGTCCTCTGCCATATGTCCTTGCTTCTACTGCTTCTACTCCAGATTTCCTTCCTATGATACTCACTTTCCCCACATACACTCTTTTCTTTTCTTTCTTTTTTTTTTTTTTTTTGGTCATAGGTCACTTGTCACTGCCTAAGAATTTTTATGTTTTCACTCTGACCATCCTCCTACACAAAGTAAGTAACCAAGTGCCTACTTGTACTTTCTTGCTTGTAGCTTGTAGCTCCACCCATTGGGAAGATTTTCCCTCTCCATGGTAATGCACCCCCCCCCAAAAAAAAACTAAAAAAAAAAACCTCACTGCCATCAAATCAGATCTGACTCATAGCAACCCCTCCTTGGGTTTGAACAGCCAACCTTCTGGTTGGCAGTCAAATGCCTTGGGCACTATGCTACCATAGCTCCCCTTTGTAACACAGCTACTATAAATGTTTCATTTACACCCAAATATCAAATTTACCTGTTCATATGCCAAATTTAAGCCTTTTCCTCCTCTTGAGCTTGCTGTATAGAGGATTCTCTATAAGGCCATAGGTGCAATCTGGGGAAGCGGCACTAGTACAATTCTGCCTGCTAAGGCTTGATCCAGGATATACAGCATTTCCATCTCAGATTGGACTGCTGTTAGGCCCATTCAATTGTAAGACTTGACAGGTCCAACAAAAAGCTGTTTAAAATGTGCAGTTTTGAATGCATGGCCATTTGTTAACAATAAACAAGAGTTCTATTTCTATTAGAGCTCTGTGGTGTTGTTGTTGTTATGTGCCATCGAGTTGGATCCGACTCATACAGACCCTTCCTTGGGTTTCTGAGGCAGTATCACTATGAAAGTAGATTGCCCCATCTTCCTTCCAAGGAGTGGCTGGTGGGTTCGAACCACCAGCCTTCTGGTTAGCAGTCAAGTGCCTTAGGCACTAGGCTACCAGAGCCCTGTGGTAGTTAAGATTATATGTCAGCTTGGCTGGGCCTGGTTTTGAGTGGCTGGCAGCTGGTTGTATTTATTTCCCATGATGAGACTGGCAATAGACTCCATGGTGGATTTTGCAGTGAGCAGTTGCGTAGCCGTTTTAGGCATGTGATCTGCTTCCAGTATATAAAGAGAAGCTTTGGGAATGGTCTACAGCTTTTGGCATGCTTGAATCCTGTATGTAGCCAAGCTCCCGTTCAGCAGTTTTCCATGTTGTCTGTTGATCTTGGGACTGTTAATGGACTCGAATCAATGGCCTTCCGTGCAGTTTGGTAGTCTTGAGACTGTGCATTTTTACCCATCAACCTTGGTTTTGTCAGCCTCAGCAGCCAGCAGCTGCCTGAGTGAAGAAAGCCTCTAGCTTCAGTGGGCCAGGTATAAGAGGCAGGGCTGAAGCCTGAGGTCAAGGGGCTTTCATCCAGCCCCTAGCGCCCAGCACTTTGAGCTCAGACTTGTAGCCTCCTAAACTGTAAGAAAATAAATCCATGTTTGTTCAAACTACCCTTTCATGGTATCTTTTGCTACAGTGCCATGAAATAACCAAAATAGGCCCAGTAACACAACAGAGCCACTTGTCAGAAGACATATAACCCTCAGCTGGATATAGCATAACCTTGCTCCAAAACCCCAGAAGCCTATGTCATGATTCTCTAGGGCTTATCATCTCCACACTACATCATTAGACATCACTGACATCTGCTGGTGTAGTGCCTAGGGCATGTGACTGCTAACCAGAAGGCTGGCAGTTCAAACCCACCAGCCACTCAGGATGACGGGGCAATCTACTTCCTTAAAGATACTGCCTTGGAAACCTAAGGAGAGATTGCTATGAGTCAGATTTGACTCCATGGCAGTGAGTTTGGTTTTCTTTTTATTTTTTTACATCTCCAATACCACAGGATCTGCCAGAAAGACCGTGGAATCTTTAGTCTAAAATTGCCACATTATGGCAGCAGCATTCTCAATCCTAAAACTCCCATATCTTTATTCAACAGGTTTTATTTTGGGAAATTAGATCAGATCTAGGAACTGAGTGTGCTATCGTAACATTTTATTAGGGTGACTGCCTTCAAACTCTTGCTCCTCCATTTTTGCCTTCTGTGTGTAGATACTAAAAACTTGGCCTTCATTAATTAAGCACCTCCAATTAGGCTCAAAAAAAAACATACCAAACTCACTGATGTCGAGTTGTATCTTACTCATAGCAACCTCTCCTTGGATTTTTGAGGCGATATCACTATGGAAGTAGATTGCCCAACCTTCCTTCCAAGGAGTGGCTGTTGGGTTTGAATCTCCAGGCTTCTGATTAACAGTCAAATGGCTTAGGCACTATGCCACCAGAGCTCCCTGTCACAGTCAATGAGCCCAGCTCTGTAAGTACTTCTACCAACAGCCCTAGACTGATATTCTTGGTGAAGGTGATGTCCCTGCCACCAACATATTCTTGATGGCCTTAATGAATCATATGTCGTCTGTGCTCTCCCATACAACCTAGTCCTCAGGTGAGTCTATTGGTCTCTCACAAAATATGTTTTCTAGTTTACCCCCTCTCTTAGCTCTCTTTAATTCTTCTCTCTACTCTCTATCAGGGAAACTCGGGCATTTCCATGTTGTTTAGCACAGGTCATCACTTTTCATGGGCTTCTAAGACATCTGACAATGAGTTTGCCCTATCCCCTAGTTTCCTTGGTGGGTTCTTAAATCTTGTTCCCAAAAAGGACACCCAAGTCAGTGAATTCTTGCTTATTCACATTTACATTCTACCCTGCCTGATCAAACAACCTCAGAATTCAACCTCAGGGGTACTCCTTTGAATTCAACTGGTACTAACTAGCTCATTTTTGCAGCTCCTTTGGATATACTATAATCTCTTTTCTCTGTTATTAGGCTCAGATATTTCCAGCTGGGTCATACTGATATTGAACCCATTATTGGCCTGGAAGCCAGGAGAAGAGGTGGGGAAGTTGCTGAGGGGCCAGGTACTGCCTTGCAGGGGAGAGATCTTTACAATTTCTTCACTGATGGGGGAAGTGCTAGTTCTTAATAGAGAGAGGTGGGCACTTTCACAAGCAATTAAGAGTTTAAGAGAGTCCATAGACTTGTATAGTCTTTATTGCTGTATAAAAAAATTACCACAAACATAGTGGTTTAAAACAACATACATTTATTATTTCAAAGTTTTTATAGGCCAGAAGTCTGAGCCCACACTAGCTGGTCCCATTCTCATGTTTTCACAAGGCTACTGTCACGGTGTTTTCAGATTATGTTCTTATTGTGGAGGTTTATCTGGGGAATAATCTGCTTCCAAGCTCATTCAGGGTATTGATAAAAATATATTCTTGTGGTTGTGTTGCTCAGGTTCCTGACTTCATTCTGGCTATCAGCTGGATCCACCCTCAGGTCTTAAAGATTTCCCAAATCTCCCCACCATATGGCCCACTGTATAGGAATTCAAACATGATGTTTTGCTTCTTCAAGGCCAGCAGGAGAATCTCTCTTCCTAGTGTGCTAAAATGGAGTCTTACATAATGAAATGTAGTTACAGGAGGGACATCCACCACCTTTCCCATATAAAGTAACTAGTTTGGTTACCTAGCGCTGCTCTAAGAGAAATACTGCAAATGGGTGGATGGTGTTAACAAACAGGTATTTATTCTCTTACAGTTTAGGAGACTAGAAGTCTGAGTTCAGAGTGCCAAGCTCTAGGGGCTGGGTGAAGGCCCCTTGACCTTGGGCTTCGGCTCTGCCTCTTGCTCCTGGCCCCCTGGAGCTAGAGGCTTTCTTCACTCAGGCAGCTGCTGGCTGCTGAGGCTGACAACCCATGTCGACAAATAAAATGGCACAGTCCTAAAATTACCAAACAACATGGCAGGTCTCTAGTTCAAGACCAGAGACAGACCCAAGATTGGTAGGAAACAGCACATTACTGAATGAAGGCTCAGCTACATGCAGAGTCCAACCTCCAAGCCATTCCCAAAGCTTCTCCTTATATACTAGAAACAGACCACTTCCCTAAGTCAGCTACTCAGCTGCTCCAGTATAATCCACCATGGAGTTGATCCTCAGTCTCATCATGGGGAATAACTACATCCAGCTGCCAGCCACTCAAAGCCAGGCCCAGCCAAGTTGACACATAGCCTTAATTACCACGGTAACTTAATCCAAAAAGAGCCATCTTGTCACTTTTGCAATATTCCATTATGGTCTGATTTCTAATCCATAGCCATTAATTATTTACTAACCACCATCATCAGCTCTTTATTAGCCATCTACAGGAGTCATTACAACCTGGTAATTACCAGACAACTCCAGTGTTCTTGTAGGTATTGTTCTCCCCGTATCTTTCAGAAGCCTGAATCATCATCCCAGCAAGGACATTTTGCTCTCCCGGCATTGTTACCATCAGTGACATCTCCAGCAATTAGGTCTCCACCTAGTACCACAGATTATCTGTGTTCCACGTTCTACTTAGTTGATGTCTTTTTGTCAAGTGGGTGGTAAGCAAGCCAATCTCAAAAATCTCATTTTAGCACATTTTTTTTTCAAAATGCTTCATGTTTCCAAATGTGACAGTTCGAGCCCTACTAGAAACAGATGCCAAGACAGAAGTAGATGTGCAAGAAATTTATTGGAGAAACACCCATGAAGTATAAAAAGGAGAGGGAGCAAGAATAGGGAATAAAAACATCATGCTGCGTTTCTGGTATCATACCTACCTGTGAAAGGAGTGAAGGAGGGAAGGAGAATCAGGTAGCAGGAGCATCAGAGACCACTGCAGCTCTGTGATGAATTCACCCATCACTATGGAGAGCTTGGAGTCCCTAGGTGGCACAAAGCTTTAAGCATTTGTTTTCTAACCGAAAAGTTTGCAGCTTGAGTCTCTCCAGAGTTTCCTCATAAGAAAAATCTGGCAATCTACTTTTGAAAAATCAGTCACTCAAAATCCAATGGAACACAATTTTACACCGACATACAAGGAGTTGCCGTGAGTCAAAGTTTCAGCAATCTGGAGAGCCCAGAGCAATAACTGTCCTTCAGTAAACTCCTGCATTGGCAGGAATGGCCCTGCTCTAGTGCCCCTTCTGAGCTCAGTTACTGGCTGGGAGTAGCCTAGGGAAAGCATGGCCTCCAGGTGAATGCTGAGTTTGAAGATGCAGCAGGTTGAGGCTGTTTCCCATCTGTCCTCTTCGCAGTACCTTTTCCTGAAAGAAGATCTAAGTGGCAAGACTTTTTGGTCACCACATGTCATTTAACCTCTAATCGGTAAATGTTATTTTTTCCAATTTGTAATTGTGAAATTTAGCAAGCCATCGAGTAACTTCACAATCATATATCTACTAAGTGGCAGAGGTAGAATTTTAACTCAAGTCAGTCCAGTTCCAAAGGCCATGCTCCCTCCACAATCACACACTATAATCACTCACTATGTACATTCTTGTTCAGCAAAGGAACTTTGGAAACAATAGATATATGAGTAGTTTCCATTAAAAGAGTCACTTACAGCAATACTAATGAAATAGACTTGTACCTGTTTGCATAAAGCATCACTGACTGAATAAATGAGAAATTAATAAAATTGACTCTCCAGAGAAGGTGAGGAAGAATCATGTGAAAGGGGTAGGAGCCAATTTAAGTGGAGAAAACTAAAAAACATGCAAATAAGATCACTCTCTATCTGAACCTGCTAAGACCATAAACATTAGGATGAGTATTTTAAATCCTAGTGACAACTTCTTTCATTGACTAGCTGTATGTATGTGTGTGTTTTTAATGTATGCAGAAAATTGGAAAAAGAACACAACAAAAGCTAAGTGCCAGTTGAGTACAACTCAAAACAAAAGAAAATGTAAATGCAAATGCAAAGCAATTAAGTAATTTCACCAGAATTAATTGGACTATTGGGATTTAAACATATATCTAACAATATAACTGTTATAGTTAGATGTTATTATTGGGTTTTACCTTAACCTTCTCATGGCCAAATTATTTTGCACTTTGAATTTTTTTTGTTTATGTCATGTGTTTTTGTTAATGAAATGTATGCTGAAACAAGGAGCATTTCTGAATTTTTTTAATGAAATATGGATTTTGGTACATATTATGTAAGACATAGATGTTTCTGTGGACTCTGATGGTAAGATTATGTGGGACACCTATGTCCCTCTCAACTCTGGGATATGATTATATGGGAAACATTTGTTACTCTGCACTCTGGGGTAAAATTGTCTGAGACACGTATATCCCTCTGGACTCTACACCATCTTCTAGATTCCATGACAGGGGCAGCAATTTAGGCACTGAAAATGCAGTATTTGTGCAAACGTGGGATCATTGAGAGAAAGGCAACTTCCATAGAACACACAGGATCCTAGAAATACAGTCATAAGGCTTATTTTCCATTACAAAGCCAAGAGAGACAAAAATTTTGCAAAATCACATCTCCATGATGCATCACCTCATTCAATACCTTATAAAAACAATAATTTGCAACACATACCAATTTCTTTCATTTCAAACAGTTATACAGGTCTCCTCCTGAGGGCTGCATGCACTGTCAGTGGGAAAAGAGCTGCCCAATAAACCCTGTTGTTGTTGTTGTTGTTGTTGTTATGTGCTGTCGAGTCAGACCCGACTCATAGCGACCCCTCCTTGGGTTTCCGAGGCAGTATCACTGCGGAAGTAGATTGCCCCATCTTCCTTCCTTTAGAGGAGAAAAAAAATATATAGGTAATATTTCATATGAGTCACGAAAGGGTTAAAGTTAGAAGCATTAAAACTAAATCTGTACCACACTTTAAAGGTAGTCTCTCTAGTGGTCTACAAACCTCAAATTTAGACTGGTGCATGAATCCATTAATTTCAGCTTTCTGAATGATCATTGTGACTGTCTGTACATACTCTGTATATTGATTTTGAAGGATGGCTATGCTTTGATTCAGATTATGACTCATTGTCCCAGCTATCATCTTATTTTGATGGTTTTCTTTCCCAAATGCTACATATTATTAAAGCAATTGCTGATTATTCTGTTGCAGCAATAATTCCAATATCTTGTAAACCACATTTATTTTGGTATGTTAGGCAGACAGAATGTGTGGTTAGAATTAAAAGTTAAAAATACAAATTAAGAAGAATGTTAATTTATTTTGTTCTGAAAGCTTATTAACTGAAGACTCTGATTTTTTAAATCTATTTTGAGTATCTAGTGTCAGCAATATCATGTTCATAGCACACCTCATTAAGTAAAGTAATTTAACAAAAAAAAGTGGCTAAATGAATGCTAATAACTTATAAAAAGCACAAATAAAATTGACTTTGTATGAAGAAGTGTTTGCTTATGTCTAGACACTAAGTAGCATAGTGGCTAAGGCACTTGACTGCTAACTAGAAGGCTGGCGGTTCAAACCCACCAACCACTACTTGGAAGGAAGATGGGGCAATCTACTTCCATAGTGATACTGCCTCAGAAACCCAAGGAGGGGTCTCTATGAGTTGGGTCCGACTCAACGGCACATAACAACAACAACAACAACAGACACTAAGTAATCATTAATTTCCACATATTCCCTAGAAACAATTGGAGAATTTCATCAAGTTTTGTTTAATCTTTGGATTTTCAATAATATGATATAATATTTAATGACAAAAATGAGATCAATAAATCTTAACTTTTTGCCCAAATGCCATCTTTTTCAAGAATTTTAGGACTATTTTATATCAACTTGTCATTTATTTTGTTATTGTTCCTTTGATTTTCATGAAATTTCATATCAATTTGTGCTCAAACATCAAGATATAATAAGTAGCAGTGATCACACTTTTGAGTGTAAATCTTTCCTACATGTGCTCTTGAATCAATCAATCCATAAATGTCAACTATCATGTATGAAACACTGTTTTGAACTTAGTTGTTGATCAAGAGCTATGCTAATACTCATCTTTGGGAAAGAGTCTTTCCTACATGATGATCTTCTGTTGCTGTTAGGAGCAGGCTGGTTAGTTTCAACTCCTAGGAACCTCATGCACAAGACCCTGTGCCATTTTCACAAGATTTGCTATGTTCAAGACCATTGTTACAGTGACTGTTTCAGTCTATCTCATTGATGATCTTCCTCTTTTTTGCTGACCTTATACCTTTCCAGAAATGATGACCTTCTCTAGGGACTGGTCCCTCCTCATAACAGGTCCAAACTTTATGAGATGAAGTCTCACAATCCTTGCTTCTAAGGCACATTCTTGTTGTACTTCTTCCAAGATAGATTTGTCAATTCTTCTGGTAGTTCATGGTATATTCAATATTCTTCACCAACATCATAATTCAAGTGCATCAATTCTTCTTTGGTCTTCCTTCTTCATTACTCAGCTTTTGCCTACAGATGAGGAGATTGAAACTACCATGGCTTGGGTTAGGTTTAGGTGCGGGATAGTCTTCAAAGTGACATCTTCACTTTTTAATACTTCCAAGAGGTCTCTGACAATAATATGCAATTATGTAATTTGATTTCTTTTCTTTTTTTTTTTTTAATTTTTTTATTGTGATTTGGGTGAAGATTTACAGAAC
>NW_006921727.1:1749655-1757820 GCF_000298275.1 Orycteropus afer afer
GTGCAGTCCCTGGCTAGCAGGGTGATTTTTAGGTTAATTCTCAGGTCCTACCACCACTTGGGAATCTCCAAGCTGTCTGTGCCATCAGGATCACTCAGGATTGCTGCCAGACCGCAGCACTGCATGTCTCCTTTTTTGGTATTTTCACGCAAATTCTTCTGCTAATTGGGGTTTAGTCCACTTCTATATCCTTCCCTTCAAAGCTCAGGGGTCCAGGATTATCTTCTGTGTCTGTGTTCATTGTTTTCCCTTTTCTTTGTTGAAGAGGGTCTGTGCAGTCTTTCTGCCTAGTCTGCCATCTTGCCAGAACTCCCATTTGATTTCTTGATTGCTGCTTACATGGGCATTGCTTGTGGATGCAAGTAAAATGAAATCCTTGACAACTTCAACCTTTTTTTGTTTACCATGATGTTGTTTTTTGTCCAGTTGTAAGGATTTATGTTTTCTTGATGTTGAGGTGTAATTGACACAGAAGACTATATAGTCTTTGATCTTCATCAGTAAATAATTTAAGTCCTCTACTTTCAGCAAGCAGGTTGTGTCATCTGCCTATCATAGCTTATAAATGAGTCTCTTTCCAACCTTGAAGCTGTGTTCTTATTTATATACTCAAGTTTCTCAGATTATTTGCTCAGCATACAGAAGGATTAAGTATGGTGAAAGGATACAACACTGACAGACACTTTTCCTAATTTTGAACCACTTAGTATCTCTGTGCTCTGTTCAAATGACTGTCTCTTGGTCTATGCACAGTTTCTTCATAAACGCAATGAAGTGTTCTGTAATTCCCACTCTTTATACTTTCATACATAATTTGTTATGATCCACAGAGTTGAATGTCTTTGCATATTCAATAAAACACAGGTAAACATATTTTTAATATTCTCTGCTTTCACCCAAGACCCATCTGACATCAACAATGATATTTCTCATTCCATGTCCTCTTTTGAATCTTGTTTGAATTTCTGATAGTCCTGTCAGTGTACTGCTACAACCATTTTTGAATTATCTTCTGCAAAATTTTACTTGTGTGTGATATTAATGATATTGTTCAATAATTTTCACATTCTCTCATATCACTTTTCTTTGGAATGGGCACAAATATGGGTATCTTTCAGTTAGTTGGTCAGGTAGCTGTCTTGCAAATTTCTTGGCGTAGGCAAGTAAGCACTTTCAGTGTTGCATCCATTAGCTGAAACATCTCAAATGGCACTCCATCAATACCTGGAGCCTTTTTTTCTGCCAAAGTTTTCAGTGCAGCTTGGACTTCCTCCTTCAGTACCATCAGTTCTTGACCATATGCTGTCTCCTGAAATAGTTGACCATTGACCAATTGGTTTTGGTACAATGACTCTGGGTATTCCTCTCATCTTTTTTTGATGCTTTTTGTGTCTTTCAGTGTTCTTCCCATCGAATCCTTCAATATTGCATTTGAAATCCTGAATTCTTTCTTCAATTCTTTCAGCTTGAGAAATGCTAAGCCTGGTCTTATATTTTGGTTTTCTAACTCCAGGACATTACATATTTCATTATAACACATTGTCTTCTCAAGCACTCCTTGGAAATCTGATCAACCCTTTTACTTTATCATTTCTGGAGGTCACACCAGAGTAGCTTGCTTTAGTGACTCTACATTCAAGCAAGTTTCAGAGTCTGTTCTGACATCCATTTTGGTCATATAGTTAGGCAAAAGTATCCTGACTTTGAAAATAATTTTGAAATTATTTTAATTTTCACATGACACTTATCAGAAAGATAATTGCTGATCTTAACGTGTATAAGCATTCAGAGGTAAATCTGACCACCTAGGCAGTGAGAGCTCTTTTAGTGGGCATCTTCTGACAAATGTATATCTGATTCTGCTTTTATCATGTATAATTCTTTCTCTAATATTTTAAATTTTTCATTTGTTTGTCTGTTTGTTTATTGTTGCCTTCTCTTACTAACATGTAAACCACTCACCCAAGTTGCTTCCAAATTCTCGAGCCACAGAAAATGGGTAATAAGCTTTTGTTGTGTTAAATTGATAAATTTTGGGGTAGTTACACAGTAATAGATAGCTAATGTGATATTATTAAATATATCAAGCGAAATCATTTTAAACTATACTAAACCATTTTTTCCTAGAACTTTAAATATAATTTTATAAACTCTTAATGGAAAAATATGATAGTCATTGAGTTCTAAAACTTTTGTTCTCAAATTTTTTAATTGGAAAGTCCTAGAAAATTGGTGTTCCTAAGAACATATTCTGAGAAAAACTACTTTAGAGGATGTTTACTTGCTTCTCATTGCTAGAACCTACTGAAGATTCACTAGCATTCTCCTAGATTTTAAGAATTACCTAACCAGTAGCCATTCAGTTGACTTCATCTTTTGGTTAGTACTCAACTTCCTTAATCTTTTCTATCACCTAGGCACTCTGTTTTTTTTTTTTGTTTGTTTGTTTGTTTGTTTTTACCCTTCTATATGACAGTCTCACATGTACTTGGGTTACTTTTCTTTTTTAAATTTTTATTATAATTTGGGTGAAAGTTTACAGAGCAAATTCACTTCCCATACAGCAGCTCACATACATTTTGTCTCATGACACTGACTATAGTTTCCCACAATGCAACAGCTCCCTTCCATTTCCTTCCCATATTTACCTCTTCCTTCCTTCCCATGCACTCCTGACCCCCTGAGCTGTCTCCCTGTGCATCCACAGCCCTTCTATTCTCCCATGATTGATCTCTCCAAGGAGTCTATCTACCTAATGTAAATGTGCAGCTCATATGCCTGTCTTTTATTTGACTGGAAGCCACAGGAGGGGATTTAATTCCAGACCTAAAGGGCAGCTAAGGGTCACAGTCTCAGTGGTTCCATCAGGCTTTATCAGACCAGCACACCTGGTCCCTTTATTTGTTTATTTTAATGATTTTGAGTTTTGTTCCGCATTGTTCTCCCCTTCTACCCAGGATCTCCTACCTAGATCTCCCTCTGATTGGTTGACAGCGGTAGCCAGGCACCATCTACTTCTTCTGGTCTTATAGTTGTATAGGCTAAGGACTGCATGGTGTACCAGTCGCTTGGACTAATTGTTTCCATGAATCTTTGGTTTTCTTCATTCTTCTTTGCTCTGGACAAAGAGAGACCCATTGTTGCATCTAGATGGCTGTTTGCAAATTTTTAATATCCCAGTCACTACTCACCAAATTAGGATGTGAAACAATGTTGCGTGTAGTATATTTTGCCAATTGAGCTTGATGTCCCCTGCAACTACTATGGTCCCGAGCCCACAGGTCCAACTATTCACTCCCTCTGGATAGCTGGCTGCTATTACCTAGGTACTCTTTAGAGTTATTTTCATATCTCTTGCTTGGAAGTGCCAAAGATGACTTAAAATCA
This sequence comes from Orycteropus afer afer, assembly GCF_000298275.1. Classification (NCBI taxonomy): domain Eukaryota; kingdom Metazoa; phylum Chordata; class Mammalia; order Tubulidentata; family Orycteropodidae; genus Orycteropus; species Orycteropus afer. The sequence goes on from NW_006921727.1 coordinate 1,753,043, forward strand.
ATTAATTGAAACTATTTCCTAGTTTGACAGATCAGGGATCAGGCTTCAAAATATTGGAATATCATGCATCTCCACAAATGATAACCATGAAACTTACAGTCTATGCATATAAAATTTTAAGGACTTGAAAGCAAATATATTATAATTGCAATGACATGAGAATTATATCCATTAGAAACAATCTTGGGAAGATATCCACAAATATTATAAATAGCTACATTTGAGTGATAGGCAGAAAGATTGTACATAATTTCTCTTTTACTTCTCAAAATGCCTTTAATGTTTCTATAAGAATTTGCGTTTTAAAAATATTAGTTTTGAAAGAAAAGAAGAGATTTCTCAGTGAACTCAGAAAATTCTGGCATTTGCATCTTACTATTAGTTTTTTAAAATTTATTTGCACAAGAAATATACAAATTCATTCTTGTTTTAATGTACAGAAATGTATATATCAAATTTTAAAATCATCTTTCAACTCCCGTTCTCTCCCTAGAAGTAATCATTAATAAAATGAGTGTGTTCATCCTTTTAGTCCTCTCCTTTTGCACTGTTTGCTTTTTTATTTTGTATCTATCTAAAAGAGATAATGCTGTCAGCACTTTTCTGGAACTATTTAAAATTTAACCATATATCTTACATATCTTTCTATGTTTATACATATACATCTGCTTCATATGGAGTGACATTTGGATTTAGTTCCAATTTTTTGCTACTGAAAAAAAAAAAAAAATGCTCCAAGTAAATGTGCTTGCCCAGATAGCTTTGTGCACATTGCAACTATTTCTTGGAACTTGTTTATAGAAGTGAAATTTCACAGTCCAAGTATTTATGCATTTTAAATATCAATTAAGAATTCCAAAAGTTGTTTTCAAAACTCATTCTTTCATTTAAAACCCTACCAAGAATATTTATTTCTCCAAATCCTTTCCAATACCATATAGTAAAACTCTTTTCTTTATTTGCCAATATAATTGATATACTTAAGAAGTTTTTAAATTTTTTCTCTCTGAGTTCCCATCATATGTTATTGACTATTTGCATCTTAGTTCAATGAATTGCCTTATACTATTCTAGGAATTGGAAGTCTTAGAATTTACATTTTCTTAGTGGTAAGTAAGTAATACACATATTATGTCAGATGGTGGAAAATGCTATGAAGAAAAATAAAGCAGGAAAGACTTAGCTGTTTGCACTACCCAGACACTCCATCCTGTTGTGAATCTGCATTATGTTTATCTGCAGGTTTCTCCTACTTTCTCTATTCTACTTTTTAGCTGTCCATAATTTCTGGAGTACTTGATCCATACCAAGACATTCCACATAGCACAAACGGTCCATATTAAATTTATGTATTTATTAATTTTTTATTGTGATTTGGGTGAAAGTTTATGGAGCAAATTCATTTTCCATACAGCAGTTCATACACATTTTGTCTCATGACATTGACTGCAATCCCCACAATGTAACAGCTCTCTTCCTACTTCCTTGCTGTAGTTAACTCTTCCTTATGTCCTTCTTTCCTATGTGTTCCTGGCCCCTGAGCTATCTCCCTATGAAAACACTGCCCTTCTGATCTCTGATGATTGATCATTCTGAACAGTGTATCTAACTGGTGTAAATGCTCACCCTATATGCCTGTCTATTGTTTGGCTAGAAGCCACAAGGATGGTTTCAATTCTGGACCTGAAGGGTAACTGAAAACTAAAAACCAAAAAAGGGCCATAATGTTGAGGGTTTCACCAGGCTCTATCAGACCGGTAAACCTGATCTTTTTCATGATTTAGAATTTTGTTCCACGTTTTTCTCCCACTCTATCCAAGATCTCCTGTACTATGCTTTGTCTGAGTGGTTGACAGTGGTAGCCAGTCACTATCTAGTTCTTCTGGTCTCATGATCATATAGGCTGAGGTTCACATGGTCCACTAGTCCGTTGGACTCTCTGTTTCCATGAATCTTTGATTTTCTTCACTCTTCTTTGCTTTGGATGAAGGGAGACCCCTTGTTGCATCTAGATAGCCACGTGCAAGCTTTTAAGATCCCAGTCACTACTCACCAAAGTAGGATGTAGAACAATGTTTTTATGTAGTACATTATGCCAGTTGAGCTTGATGTCTCCTGAGACCATGGTCTGAAGCCCACAGGTCCAACAACTTGCTCCATCTGGGCACTCCATACTTTTAATAGTCCCCATCTTTTCCCACCATCACAACTTATTTTACAAGATCCTAATCCCTTAAGACTTTTGACCAGAATAACTAATCTAAGGTCATTAAAAAAAAAAAAAAAAGCACTGCCATTGAGTCAATTCCAACTAATAACAACCCTTTAGGAGGGATTAGAGAACTGTCCCAAAGGGTTTCCAAGGCTATAAATCTTTGTGGAAGCAGACTGCTTCATCATTATCCTGCAGAGTAGTTGGTGAGTTTAAACCCTGGACCTTTTGGTTAGTAGCCCAATGCTTTAACCACTGTACCACAAGAGCTCAAAAAAAAAAAAAAAAAAAAAAAGACTAATAAAAAATGTCATTAAGTTAAATGGTTGAGCTTTGTTTGTAACAAAGCTGTATTGTGGCTGCTATTTTGTTGTTAGCAGATGCTTCTTGTATACACAATGCCTTAAGCATATCCAGAATGGGGTTTACCCAATGGTAGGATTTCTTTTGTCACAATGAAGCTGTTTATGAGCAGTTGAACATTTGGAAATTTGATAGGATACCATAAGGTTAATTTCTTATTCCATCAGTGGTTGTTGTTGTTGTTGTTGTTATGTGCCATCGAGTCAGCCCTGACTCATAGCGACCCCTCCTTGGGTTTCCGAGGCAGTATCACTACGGAAGTAGGATTGCCCAACCTTCCTTCCGAGGAGTGGCTGATGGGTTTGAACCGCCAGCCCTCTGGTGAGCAGTCAAGTGCCTTAGCCACTATGCTACCAGAGCTCCCCCATCAGTGGTTAGGACTGACTAAATCACCCCTGGGGAACATGGGAAGGATTATTTATAGTCCACTATCAGGAAAATAGAACTGCAGGCAAAACTCAACTGAAAAGATTGTTTCCTAACATACACAAATTTCTCCTCTTCTAAGACCAAATCCCTGTTGCAACTAGGACACTTGATCAGAGTATCATTCACCTCTGGATTTGGGAGCCCCGTTCTTTTAACTTTTTCTTACCCACCTCATACTTTGTTGTCAAATTATAGCTAAGTCGTTTAACAAAAGAGAGAGAGAGAACATTTTTCATCTATAGGAATTATGTGTCTAGTTAATAATGTTTTTCATATCATATATTCCTAAGAAACCTGATCATTCAGAAAATAAAATGCTATTATTAATGAGAAAATTCAGGGGAAAAAAAAAACTTACTAGAACTTATTTGCTAGCACCCTTACTCATTCTTTATTATAGGAGGATATTAAAGTATTGACTGCAGAGAGACAAGCTTTCTCCCAGAGATCTCCCCATGGCTTTCGTTCTCTTTGAGAATATAAAAGTTCAGGCCTTGAGTTATGTGCAAAACCTCAATATTCATTTATTTTTATTTTTAACTTTTTACTGTGATTTGGGTGGAACTTTACAAAGCAGATTTATTTTCAATTCAACAGTTCATACATATTTTGTTTGGTGACATTGGTTACATTCCCTGCAGCTCTCCTCGCACTTCCTCTCTGTGGTTACCCTCTCCCTGTGTCCTGCTTGCCTTTGCATTCTTGTCTCCCTGCCTTTCTTCCTATGCAAATGATGCCCTTCTGATATCCCATAGTTGATTGTTTAAGGAGTGCATCTCCTAGTGTTTATTTTTTTAAATACGATATATAGGTATAATTGTAGAGTTTCCCAATTTAAATCACAGTGATACATAAATGATCACACCCATGTTCTCAGACAATGCAACAATAATTAGAGTTTTTAAAGAGGTTTTACTAAATTTATACAATTTCAAAAGCAAAGAGTGGAGAGAGGGAAAGAGAAGTGAATACAAACCGAACAATAGCTTCAAGGAATGCACTCTTTATCTTATTGTTACTTTTAGTGTTATTGACAAAATTATTCACATATTTTCATAAAGCTTTATAATTTATGTAGCTAGCACAAATACTGGGAGCTCTGGTAGCATATTGCCTAAGGCACTTGACTGCTAACCAGAAGGCTGGTGGTTCAAGCCCACCAGCCACTCCTCGGAAGGAAGGTTGAGCAATCTTCTTCCGTAGTGATACCGCCTCAGAAACCCAAGGAGGGGTCGCTTTAATCTGGTCCGTCTTGATGGCACATAACCACCACAACAACAGCACAAAATACTAGTTAGAAGAATCATAATTGAGACGATGCCTATAAAACCCTAATAAACGGACATGACTAAATGGAAATGGAAGTACGAATCCCCCAACTCATCTTTCATCAGTTACCTCAATGATGGTAGTGTGAAGCCTTTTTGTTGTTGTTGTTGTTCACCATAGTGTCTGCTTCAGATTAAGTAATTAATAAATATCTGTAAATTAAATAAATGATACATTGATGACATAGGACAAAATAACCCAATCTCTGCAACTCTTAAGCATATGTTTGCATGCAAGAATGAGGAAGATGTCTACAATTAGTTTTCAAGACACACAAATTAGCTGTAAGACCAATCTCTTTAGCAGAGATATTGTTCATTTAAAATGACATACACACCCTAAGTGTCTGCTTGGTACAGTGGAAAGGCAATTAAGAGAGAAAGACAAACTAAGGCACATAGACAGGGAAAGTTAATTAATTAATTATTTATTTTTTTAACCTTTT
>NW_006921727.1:1757920-1766854 GCF_000298275.1 Orycteropus afer afer
ATTTTAAGATTTTTTTTAACCTTTTAAAAATTATTCTAACAATTTTACTTAAAAAGAAAAAAACTTATAAACCACCATTCCTAAATTAACACTGGATGTATATTATGACCTTATTAATCTTTATCCAAATACAAAAATAATTTTCCTAGTCATTGTATAATTTCCTAATATTGCTATAACAAACGTACGGGCTTAAAACAATAGAAATTTAATCTCTTAAAGTTCTGAGTCCAGAAGTCTGAAATCAGTTTCACTGGCCTGAGGACAAGATGGTAGCATGGCTGTCCCTTCTGGAGGCTCTGAGGGGAAATTTTGTTTTCATTGCCTTTTTCAGCTTCTAGTAGTTGCTTTTATTCCTTGGCTTGTGAGCCCTTCCTCATCTGCAAAGTACATCACTTCAAACTCTGCTATGTCATCACATCACCTACTGCTGTGACTCTAACTCCTCCTTCATCCTTCTTATAAAAATGTTATCAAGCCTATCCAGATAATTCAGGATAAACTCCCCAGCTCAAGATCTTTAACTTAATCACAATTGCAAAATCTCTTTTAAGACAAGGCAGTGTAGTATAACTATATGTACTGTAACCCATGACAATTTGAGTTAACCAATCTATTGTTCTGATATACTTAAAGAACCACAATCTGTCCAATGAAAAATACAATTCATTTGGCCTGAATTGTAGTTCACTAACCTAGTATTAGACTGACTCTGGGTTGAGGAACTTTGGGCATCCATGCCAACTTTAAGATGATGTGAAAATGAAGAAAAAGTAAAAGTAATTTTTCCATTAAACAACAAAACTAAGGATAAAATTCAGTATGAAGCTTGACATATGCAAGGTGATCATTGAGGTTGGATGTTCCTGATGGTCTGAGAATGTGCTCTGATGACTGGGTCCTCTCAGAAATCCATTTACAGAGGGAGAGAAAGAGAGAGAGAGAGAGATGGAGATTCTATCTCTTCAAAGTCTCCCTAACACTAACTGACTGCCACTGGCCAGCAAAGTGATAGCAAAATTGCAGAATGTTCAATTTAGTATTTGCAAAAGAAGTGTCTGCTAAGTTTAGTCTATATAAGACCCAAGCTGTGATTCAAAAAGAACAGTTGTGCCTGTTTCCTCATTAGGAGACTTGTTAGGAGAGCCATATGCAGCAGAGTGTAGGTGGCATGGGAGTGGGGGTGCTATCAGTTTCCCCAACACTATAAGAGCATCAAATGCTGAGAAAACAGAGAATAAAAATTGCAAAGAAAAAGTGAGATGAGCAGGTGTGCTGCTAAATTACTCAAGAGTCATCTTTTTGTCCAAAGAAATTTGCACAAATTTGAGAAATGCAGAAGCCCTATTTCTGCTAGCTTAAACTCAGAATGGAATTATTGACCAAAACAACAGCTAAAGGATGAAGCTAGCTTCATGCATGTCAAGAAAGTTAGTCTTAAATGCTATCTTCTTTCCCATTCTACTTCTTTTTGAGTTGGCTTCATTCTCTTCTACTACACATGCATTCCCTTCTAGTGTCTGGGGAGATAGTCACTGGTAGCTGTGAACTCAAATCCTTCCAGCATAGAATGCCAAGTAGAAAAAAAAAAGCTCTTCTTTCTCATATGTTATAGATTGATATCAAGAAAATATCTGATTGTTCTATTAAGTCATATGTCCAACATTGTACCAGTGACTTTCCTAAGAATGTTAAAATCTTTGTTTTGCTCCAACTTGGGGGGGAAAAAGCTTGGACACTATCATTACAAGCACTATCAGAACCATCTAGAAACAACTAAGAATTTCCCCTAAGCAGATTGAGAGCTGGTATCAGAAGAAATGAGATGGAAAACATGGAAGATATTCCCAAAATAAAAAAGAATGAGAATGGGAAAGTGTACTGCGCAGAAAGAGAAATCACCACTAAATCCTTAGTGTGACTGAAAGGCCAAGTGTTAATATCTAAGTTAACAGACATCTGGGGACAATGTACTGATATTGGGACAGATACACACACAGTGAGGCACAGGCTCCTTGAAGATTGTCTAGCTATACTTCAAAACAAAGCACTTCCCCAATTAATGCCAGCAAGAAGTTTTTGATTGCAAGTAACAAAAACCCAAACCAAACTAGCCAAGAGAATAAAGGAATTTAAGTAACTGAAAACTCCGAAGAGTTGGATGTCTTCTTACAAGGCTTGATTTGGAAAATGAAGTGAAGTAACTATGACTCAGCTTTTTGTTCTTCATTTTTCAGCTCTTTGTCAGTGTTGGCTCCATTATCAGTATGCTTCCCCTTTTGGTCCCAATATGGCTGTCAAGAATTCCCAGGGTGCTATGCTTTCTCATTCATGATAAGCACAGAAATAAATTTCTCCGATTCCAAACACTAGAACTGGGGTTGACTCTGATTGTAACAACTAAATCATTTTACATACTCAAATCAATCACTATGATCAAGGAAATAAGATTATATCAATCATTTTAAATTTGAGTACCATGCAACATCCCTGACGTAATGGGCTACTTGGGAAATGTATAAATGCCCAAACAAATATTTGAATATTATTCCCGAGAAAATAAGAATAGATGCTGGTAGACAAAAGCAGTCAATGTCCACAACAAAATTATTTTGAGTATAATTTATCTGATGACTCAAGGGCATTTCAGGATTTTATAATTTTTCAGAGTCACCATGATGATTATTTATTATTATAAAGTATGATGGTAACTACAAGGTCTGGAAAAGGATTTACAAAACATCTGTTCTAAATCTCTATCTTACAGAACAAGAAAGTGGCTCAGAAAGGTGAAAAGACTTCTCCAAAGTGACAGTTGGTTTGTGAAAGTAGCCACCTCCACTGAATTTTTATCACATGAATTTTGTGACAGAGTAAAATGCTTTCATCACTACATGACAGCTTATAAATGATGGAGTATCATTTTTCTTTATTTTCTATTTTTTTGAGACCTTTTAAAAAAGCATAGTACTATCTGATGATTTCTCTACCTTTGATGGGCCATTTTTTCATCACCCTTTTATGCACTGGATGAAAGACAGCCTTAGGAACAAACTTACAATGGCTTTTAGGTAAGAATGATTAGTCTTGGGTAGATAAAATTGCATGAGAGTTGTTTTGTTGCAACTCTTTATTATGCTCCATAAAATCAAATGAATTTTAATTTCTACATGATGCTGCTCATTTTCTCATGAAGGAATGCAAGAATTGTTCCAAAGAAAGTCTATGAATTTTGTATAAATTTGTTCAGCAATAAAGGAAAAATTCAAAATGTAAATATGAAAAGAAAATTTTTAAGAGGGTGATAAAAATCTGCTTTAAATATGTCATAAACAAAAACTAAAATTCAAAGCAGTTTTTATATATTATGGTCTCTGGTACCATGGCATATTCCTATTACTCTATTTTGGCTTCTGTTCCCAAAGAGTCGCCCCCTACTTGAGATGGCCCAACAAGAAATACATACTCATTCTTATTCTAAGGATCTGAAATGTTTTTTGGCAGTATGTGTTTAAGCCATCCACTCTTTGAAATATGAAATGTAACCCATTTTCAAGTTAGCTACTCCACTCAGTTTACCTTGACCACATTGGACCTGAAAAAACTTCAGCAATAGTTTCACTTCCTCAAGTGCCCCCACCACTTATTTTGTCATTTCTATCTAACCTAATTATACTATTTCTCTTTTCACTTTTAGCACTGACTTCTCCTTCTCACATTCCTGAGCTCTCATCTAGTAGTATCCATGTAAAAAATGTTATCCAAGATTTAATCAATGTAACTTTGCATTTGCAAAAGCAAGAGAAAAATCCATTTGTTTCATAAAGTTGAGAACTAATTGTTTTCTACTATTTTAATTAGCAAGTTACACAGTATACAAATCTACAAACATCAGCCCTTCCTTCATTTGAAGCATTAAATTTTTTTCACAGATAAACTTTTCTGACACTGAGATGCATTTTTGAATAAATGTATACAATTAGTATTAAAATTGCCCATCCCACACTTAAAAACAGTATCTCTTTGAATCATAGGTGCTTTGAAATATAGGAAATGTAATATTTGATCCTTTTGTTTTGGACATTTTCATTGATAATTTTCTAAGAAAAAGGAAATACATCTTTTTCATATTCTTTACATTTTAAAGGTAAACTTATTGAATTTTTTTTTAATTTCCTCTCTGAAGAATATATTTAATTACTTTTATTTAACCTAAATGATAGCAAAGCTTTAAAGCACACATGCCATTTATATTGTCTCTTACCATAACTGGCTTTTGATAGCCCACAAACTTCCATAATAAAATGCCATTAATGATCCCCTGCCCCAGCCTCTGCATTCTCAGAAACTAGAGTTTTTGCCTATATTGCTTCAGATTAGTTGTGGCTGTATGTGATGAATTAAAGTTCTCAAGGACAAATTAACAAGGTTTAATTTTATAACTCAAAAGACTTCAGAGGCTCTCTATCTAGAGTTAATGAAGTCATTAAAGACCAAGTTCCTGCTCATTTTTTTGTTCCATCACTACAGGGTGTGGCTAGAGGTATATCTAAGATATGGCAGGTATGGCACAAATCCTGGGTGTCACTGGAAAGGGGGTACCACTGAGCAGTTTCTATTATCCATCACAGTTTTCCAATGCCAGCAGTGAGAAAGCATTCAACAAATTAAAACTAGTGGTTTCATATCTGAGAGCCTCTACAGGTCAATACAAACTGTGTGATCTTGCTCTGCTGAGTGTAGAAAGAGAAGAAACTGAAAAAAAAAAAAAAATGTATGTGAGTATATCACAAACGAGTTTTCATCAGAGAAAGTCCCATTATAATTTTCATGTAGTGCCATAATGTGTTAATAAAAGATTAATGAGCTTGACTTGTATTTTTCAGCTGACATTATAGTAAAGCTATCTAAAAGTTGAGTTTCAGATGTTTCGACAGGGGCACAATTTCAGTGCTTACTAAAGGCACTATTTTTCTTAGACATGCCTCTGAGTATGGGCAGCACTGTGCTGATAATATCTAACTATCAGGTCTCGAGTAGCTGTAAGATCTGATTTGTAAAATTTGTCAGTTTCCATCATATATGTACTTCTACCATAGCCAACTTGAAGCTACCACTGGGATTCCATTAAACTCGGAGTTGGGAAAGGTGCACAGTAGCATTAAATCACTATACAGTATTACCACCAAACAGAAAAAATAACATAAATAATTCTCAGGATCATAGGTATTAATAGACTTAGAAATTTTGTAAAATTGGGAAGCAATGGGTTTTGAGTATTAGAACTTTTTTTCTTCCTAATATACCTCTAGAAACAATACTAAAACCCAAAAACAAACCCATTGTTGTGGAGTGGATTCTGGCTCATAGCAACCCTGTAGGACAGAGTAGAACTGCCTTCATAAGGTTTCCAAGGCTGTAAATTCTTACTGAAGTGAAATGCCACATTTTTCTCCAATGAAGCTGCTGTTAGTGGGTTCTCCCACATAGGTATTGGTGGGTTCCAATGTCTAATTTTTTAGTTCGCAGCTGAATGCTTAACCACTGTGTGAGCAGGGCTCCTTAATATTATTATAAATGTGTATAATTTGATATTTAGTTATTTACTAATTATTATAAATTATAAATTATTGTTAATAATTATTATAAATTATTATTAATTTAAATAATTGTATTTAACACTGCTCACAAAATTCTTGAATGTTTAACAATTACCTCTCGCAAATTCACAGGGGCTCAGGACACCTCTGGGTGTGGCCTTCATCCAAACATTTCAGAATATATATGGGGCAACAGTTACTCAATGGTAGAATTCTTGACTTTCACGTGGGGGACCCAGGTTAGATGCCCAGTCGATGTACAGCCACTATCTCTCTGTCAGTGGAGGCTTGTGTGTAGCTATTCTCCTAATCAGGTGTCAGCAGAGCTTCCAGAGTAAGGTGGACTACTTCTGAAAATGAACGTTTTACTCCACAACCAATTGTGGGAATGGTGCAGGATAAGGCAGTGCTGTTCCTTTGTGCATGAGGTCACCATGAGTTGGGGCTCACTGACAACACAGAAGTTCCATCCCTTATTTCCACATTCTAGTTAACAAATATTAAAAGGGAAGACAATACATAGCAGAAGTTGCTCATCTCATTAACTAGCAGAAAATGAGGCTGGCAATTGTGGTTATTTCTCTGATTGGGTATGTACTTAGCTATGTGTCAAATGAAGTTTGGAGAGGGAGTACAAGTCTCTCAGAGACCATGCAAAATGCAGTAAAGAAATCATAGCATGCTTTCAATTCATTCTGATATTTATTGGAATTTTTTTTCTTCATTTTAGATATTTGCATAAACACTTCCATTCCTTTATGAAATACTTGATATACTTAAGATCCTCAGAACATGAGCAATGTTAATTCTTATTTTTCCTAACATTATTTAACAAAGTGAACTGACTGAATTCTTTTCCTATCCTCTAGAAGTGTGCTTGCACTTGCTAGACATCTATACCAAGATGCTTGTTGGACATCTAAGCTGAGTAATTCCAAAGTTAAATCATTAACACTGTACTACTTAAGGTGCTTTCTTTCTGCAAGTAACTTGACTTAATGTTGCTTTAAGCAATAGTGATTTTTTTTTTTTTTCACATTTGAGGAATTTCCAGAGTTTTTAAAGCACATTGTCAGTATCTTCAAGACTCATCCATTTACTCTGTCCATTTACCCACAACTTGGTAGCTTTTGTCCTCATGATCCCAAGATAGCCAGCCCCTTATATCCTCGCAGAACCATGTTTAACAACAGGAATAAAGATGTAGGAAAAAGATCTCATCTTGTACAGCTTCCTTTTTAAACAGAAAATGCTCTTTCCTAGAAGACCTTCAGCAGACTTTAAAATAAATTAATGGCTAGAACTGGACCTCATGTCTGCTTCTGAATATAAGCAATGCTAAGAAAGTAAGTATCTGATATTTTTAGCATCTTTCATGGGTGCCGGATCATATAGTAATGAAGATAGGGGAGGAAAATGGCTGTCGTTGGTCGCATATTGTTAAATAAATCAACTGTTACGTGTATTTTCTCCATTTTTCCTAGTGATAACCCTATCCATCAGAAATCTTCATATTATTATTAATCTGTTCTTAATTTCTTCATTCAAATTAATCTCTATCAAATTTTAAAATACCATTTGTTACACCTATAAACATGTTTTGTGCTCAATTGTACTCTCATCATCCACATTTTAGTTTTTCAGGCCCTCATCTTTTCTGGTCTGAAAAAAGATTCCCCTCTTTCCAGTTACTCTCCCTTCCAATTCATCTTTCACACTGTTACTATAATTATCTGTCTCAAAACAAAACAAAACAAAACAAAAAAACAAACTCTCTGCCATGGAGTCTGATCCAACTCCTAGTGACCCCTCCTTGGGTTTCTGAGGCGGTATCATTATGGAAGTAGATTGCCCAATCTTCCTTCCAAGGAGTGGCTTGGGTTCAAACCTTCCAAGGGTTTGATCCACCAGCCTTCTGGTTAGCAGTCAAATATAAAAATATTGTTGTTGTTAGGTCCCATCAAGTTAGCTCTGACTCATAGCAACCTTCTGTGCAAGAGAACAAAACACTGTTCATCCTGTATCAGCCTCACAATCTCTGCTATATCTGAGCCCATCATTGCAGCCACTATATCAATCCATCTCATTGACAGTCTTACCCTTTTTCGCTGACTCTCCATTTTCTCAAGCATGATATCCTTCTTCAGGGAATGATCCCTTCTGACAACATGACTGAAGTAGATGAGATGAAGTCTGGCCATTCTTGCTTCCAGAAGCATTCTGGCTACACTTCTTCCAGGACAGATTTGTTCATTCTTCTGGCAGTCCATGGTACTTTCAGTACTCTGCCAACACCACAACTCAAAAGTATCAATTCTTCAGTCTTCCTTACTCCTTGTCCAGCTTGCACATGCATTGAGGCTATTGAAAATACCATGGCTTGGGTTAGATGCTTTAATCTTCAAAGAGACATCTTTGCTCTTCAGCACCTTAAAGCCATCTTTTGCAACAGATTTTCCCAGTGAAAAACGATGTCTGATTTCTTGACTGCAGCTCCCATTGGTGTTGATTGTGGATCCAAGTAACATAAAATTTTTGGCAACTTCAATCTTTTCTACATTTATCGTGATGAGGCTTATTGATTCAGTTGTAAGAATTTTCATTTTCCTTACGTTGAGGTGTAATCCATCCTGCATACTGTAGTAAATGTAAAAGTGTAAAACTATACATGCGTAAGGTTGCCACTCATTTGCTTGAAGTGCTTCAATGACTTTTACTATTTTATATGCCAATCTCTAAAGTCTGGAGAATTCACCAAAGGATCTTTGACCTCTTAGGAGATAAAATTCTTAGCTATTTCCCCAGGTGGGATATGAACTCTTTTACTTACTTTTTAGAGTTATACAAATTAAAATTTTATTCCACTTTTACTTTTCTCTTTTTCTCCTATGACCTGCCAAGCAATGCTTAGGTAATAATTTAAGGCACAAGTCAAGGTTATGGCAATTATTTTGTGAAAGTAAATCAACAATTAAGCAGATTACCTAGAGTAGTTTGAGCATGGTTATTAATTATTAATATCTCCACATCACTGAACCTATGGTTAGTTCATAGTAAAGGAGTATTAGCAAGATAATTATTTTACCTTGAAATATATTATTGTATATGGATTAATAATATACATTATATAACCATATTTAAAATTGGGATGGTTGCAATAATACTACTAGAAGTAGGAAAACTTCTAATAAATTTTTTTGAAAAAAGCATTGTCTTGCAGTTGGATCTGACTCATAGTGACCCCTCCTTCGGTTTCCCAGGTAGTATCACTATGCCCCTTGTTATCACTATGGGGCAGTTTAAGCATAGGTACTGAAACAAGGCGGGCTTGTGC
>NW_006921727.1:1767186-1770900 GCF_000298275.1 Orycteropus afer afer
GAAAATTAATAGTCTAATATCCATTAAATAAATTCATTTTATAATAATGAAAATTCTTACAAAGATAATACTAGAAGTGGCTTAAGTACTGGTGAATTCTATCAAACATTAAAGGAAGAAATAATAGCAACCCAAAGCAAACTCTTTCAGACAATCAAAAAGGATCAAATACTTCTCAAGTCATATATAAGGCCACTAGGAGCTACTGGTAGCATACCGCCGAAGGCACTTGACTGCTAACCAGAAGGCTAGCGGTTCAAACCCATCAGCCACTCCTCGGAAGGAAGGTTGGGCAATCTACTTCCGTAGTGATACCGCCTTGGAAACCCAAGGAGGAGTAGTTATGAGTCAGGTCTGACTCCACAGCACATACCAGCAACAACAACAACAAATCTCTGATAGCAAAACCAGACAAGGTCAGTACAAGAAAAGAAATCGGAAAGCCAATATCTCTCAGAAGACATTCAAAATTTCTTAACAAAATGTTAGCAAATCAACTCCAGCGATACAGAGGTGTTAGTGTCCTAGTGCTGCTGTGGTTGTTATGTGCCATCAAGTACGACCGACTCATAGTGAGTAGTGGAAGACTTTAAAGACTTTAAAGAATGGACCTCCATTTTCTCACCATTCTGGAAGCTAAAGTCCAATTCAGGATCTTGACTGTGTTGATTCCTTCAAAGCTGCTCTTTTTATAATCAGAAGTTACTGTTGTTGTTAAGTGCCGTCGAGTCGGACCCGACTCCTAGCAAAAGTTATTGGGTGTACTATATATGTTACTCTTGTATAGCCTCATTAATATAAGAAAAGAAAGCTCTATTTCCAAACAGGATTACACGCATAGGGGTTAGGATTCCAACACATAATTTGTTGGGACGCAATCTAAAATTTATAAGCCTCATACTAAAGTATAATCTTCATACTAAATGAGGTTTTATCCTATGAATGCAGTGTTAGGGTAACAAATGTAAATCAGCCAGTATAATTCATTACATTAACAGATTAAGGAAGAAAAGTCATACAACTATTTCAATAGGTACTTTCGATAAAATAAAAAAATCATTTATCTTTAAAATTCTGCAAACTAGAAATAAAATAAAATTTTCTCAAATTATAGAAAGCATCTAGGGGCAACTCAGACTTAATACTGTAATACTAAACAGTGAACTGTTGAATGCTCTCTCTATAAAATCAGGAATAAGACAACGATGTCTACTCTCACCACTTCTATTCAACCCTGGACTGGGATTATGAGCCAGTAGGTCTGGTGGTATAATGCCTAAGGCATTTGGCTGCTAGCCAGAAGGTTGGCAGTTCAAATCCACCAGCCACTCTGCTGAAGGAAGACTGGGCAATCACTTTCATAAATATTTACCATCTCAGAAACCCAAAGGGGGTCACTATGAGTCAGAATCAACTCAAAAGCAGTGTGGTAGTTAAGGTTGTGTGTCAACTTGGCTGGGCCTGGCTGAGTGGCTGGGCAGCTGGATGTAGTTATTCCCCATGGTTAGATTGGTAATCAATTCCATGGTGGAATCTACTGTAGTAGCTGAGTAGCTGCTTTAGGGATGTGGTCTGCTTCCAGTATATAAGAAGCAACTTTGAGGAAGGTCCACGCTGATTTACATTCGTAAAAAAAACCCAAAACAATATATATATGGAAAACTTTACACCAAAGAATAAAAATTAAGGTACATTATTTTCAAATATTCATGGGACATCTCTTTAATGTAGTGTTTAAAAACACAAAATAACAAAATTACAATTTATACTAACCGTATGCTCTATCAGGAAATAAATACAAACATGAATAACAAAGGTATGAGGGAAATCTAATGGACTTTTAAAGTTCCCAAAGCATAGAACTAAGGAAACTTGATTTTTAAAAACATAAACAGTACTATGATTTTTCAGAAAAAGCAAATGAAATGCTTATTGAATCAGTATAAATGTATGGCCTTGAAGATTTTTATATTAAGAGAAAGCATGAAAATAAATGAGCTAAGCATTCAATTTAAAGAGGTAGAACAAAAGTAACAGAGCAAAGATAAGAACAGTATATAGAAAGAAATAACAAGCATAAAAGCAGAAAATAATGATTTAGAAAGAAAAATATAGTAGGATCGAGAAATCCAAGAGCTTTTGCTTGTTCTTTAGAAAATAATACATGAAAGAAAAAATATAGAACTCCACTGAAAGAAAAGAAAGATCAAAGCAATGATATAAAATGAATGCACTAGATATTAAAAAGAAAGTTATATTCTTCTAGATAAATAGAAATGACCTAAGTTGACTTAGAATAAAGCATAATGCCTGAATAGACCATAAACCAAATATATGGAAAAAATACCGAAATGCCACTGATAAAATGACTGACATAACATCAGCAGCAATAAGACTCCAGGAATTGACACAATACCCATTGTGGTAGTTAAAGTTGTATGTCAACTTGCTTGGGCCTGGCTGAGTGACTGGGCAGCTGGTGGTAGTTATTCCCCAACTTAGACAAATTAATTAGTTGTTGTTGTTGTTGTTATGTGCCGTAGAGTCAGACCCGACTCATAGCCACCCCTCCTTGGGTTTCCAAGGCAGTATCACTACGGAAGTAGATTGCCCAACCTTCCTTCCGAGGAGTGGCTGGTGGGTTTGAACCGCCAACCTTCTGGTTAGCAGTCAAGTGCCTTAGGCACTACACTACCAGAGCTCCTATATATATGGATTTGAAGACTAGATATTGTTAAGATATCAATTCTCCCAAATTCCAATGTATATTCAGTAAAATCTTGATCAAATGTCAGCAAGCATCTTCCTAGAAATTTAAAAACTGATTTTAAAAATTTATTTTGTAAAACAAGGCAACTAGAAAACCAAAACAATCTTGTATAAGATCTTACTCTGCCTGACTCTAGACTTACTACATATTTTTAGGATTCAAGTCAATGTGGCAAAAGGATAAACAAATAGACCAATGAAGTAAAAAGAATACAGAAATATAGTTACACCAGTATGATCAAATGATTTTCAATAATGGTATCAAAGCAATACAATGAGGAAGGAGCTATCTCTTAAGTAAATGGTATTGAAAACCTAGACATCCATATTTCAAAATTTTATTTTACTCATAATAAGCTTAATTCATAATACCCAAAATGGAAATAGCTCAGATGTACATCAAAGGAAGAATAGATAAATAAATTGCATACAAAATTGTGTCTTTTTCATACAGTGGAATACTTCTTGGCAATTAAAAAAAATTATACAAGCAGAAATATAAATATCAAAAGATGTTTTGCAGAACAAAAAAGTCAGACAAAAAGTAGTTGCTGTTTAATCCTATGAAATTCCATGCAAAATTAACCAATGATGACAGAAATCAGGTTAGCCGTTACTTCAAAGATTGCCTGAAAAGGGCATGAAGGAACTTTTGGGGATGATGGAAATTTTCTGCTTCTTGATATGCAACCTACACTCATACAAGAGAGACAGAGGGAATGTGCAAGAGTGCATACCTGGCTAGAAATTAAGATTAAGTGAATGTAGATGAAAGGTATAGAAAGTCTATTTTATTATTCTCTCACACTTCTGTGGACTTGAAATTTATTTTAAATGAAAGTTTCCTTTTTTATTAATTTTGTCCAAACCTCATTCTACAAAGGATTTGAGGAGACTTATAACAAGAATCCACACAAAATTATAATTATGCAGAAAATATGCATG
>NW_006921727.1:1772165-1782342 GCF_000298275.1 Orycteropus afer afer
TAAGTGTAATATTTCTTAGATCATATGGATACTAACAATGAAACTGTAAAATTTTTCTATATTGATTTATAACGTTATTACTAACTGAGCAGATGCCTTTTTTATTTTTCTCTTTCTTTTCCTTTAATTCTCAAAAATTGCTATTCATATAGGTTCTCAAACACTAATCTCCACACTATTGCAGTTAAAATATGAGAAAATGTGACAAAATCATCAACTATAAAAACTAGCAGCAACAAAACAACAGTGTGTGCTTGTTGCGTATGCAGATGAAACTAGTGATTCTAAACATCCCTGTAATTGAGTGATAATGACAGCTCTGACCAGAGCACATTATTCGCTGCCATGGAGTTGGACCCAACTCATAGCGACCCCTCCTTGGGTTTACAAGGCAGTATCACCATGGTAGTAGATTGCCCAACCTTCCTTCTAGGGAGTGGCTGGTGGGTTTGAACAGCCAGTCTTCTGGTTAGTAGTCAAACACCCTAGGCACTATGCCATCAGAGCTCCTAAAGCACATTAGATGGTTCAAAAAATAAATTAGTATAGAGTTTTAGCCTTATAGATATATAGATACAAGTAAGGTGGGCTTACAAAAAATGCTTTTGTTGTTATGGCTAACTACAGAGATATTTTTATTAAAAATAATAACTTTCTGCTGAAGCAGTGCACAGAAATTTTATAGACAGTAATTTTATAGACAGTCACCCCCTCAATAGTGTCACCTGGTGCAGTCCATACTCCTTCCCAGTACCTCCCTAATGATGCCACTTTGGGTGAGGGAACCCCCCCTAATGATGCCACTGTCCATGCACATGAAGAGTATAATTTGCATTCCTATCAGTTACCTACAATTTATAGGGTTGTAAAATAGCTTAAACACAATGAAAGGCCATAGACCCCTTATAATCCGATCACTCTGGAAGGATATGTTGTACCACCTTGTCCGTTAAAGACACCTAGTAATCTATTGGTCCATTTCCAAATTTTCACAATTTTTCCTTACACTGTAGTGTACCCAGGCTACACTGGGTACTTTTCATCTTAAATATTTCTGAGTTATATTTTCATTAAGAAGAAGAAGGAGAAGAAGGAGAAGGAGGAGGAGGAGAAGAAGGAAGTGAAGGAGGAGGAGGAGGAGGAGGAGAAGCAGCAGCAGCAACTGGAAAAACAGTGGCCTACAAAAAGTTCCCCACTACCTACTATTTCTGAACATCAGGTACAACATCTAGACAATAATTGGGTTTTACCTAGAACAACTTTTGATCCGCACCCCCACCCTCCTTTCTTTTTTACCATGCAGATAGATGCTTTCACTTGGTTTGGAAAAGCTTGAAAAATATTTTAATCAGAATCTTAGTAACAAAAATAAATTTCATTGAGAAAGTGTTCTCCTGAGCAGGTTGCTTAATGCCTTCATATAATTTCTACACTTCACTACTAAAGTTACTGATTTTTCCATTAAAATGTATTTCATTGAAGTTATTTTTATTAGTACATTTTACTTAAAAAGATTTCAGTCTGAGCTTTTTTTTTTTTTGTACCAAATGTAACTGATTATAACTATTGTCAATGTGAATTTTATTTTGTGGCCTTTATTTCTAGCAAATCCTGTTTTTTAAGTTCTGTGATTCTGATCTGCAGTCCTACAGTGCATGGGACAATCCCCGAGAAAAAAGAATTAGCTGACCTAAAATGTCAGTGGTGCCAAGGTTGAGAATCCCTGACCTACCCTCATTGAACCACCTACCCATCTATCCACATCCTTTTCCCCTTCCATCTGAATGTTTATTGAGCTCTTATTACATGTCTCTTAGTCTCTCAACCTTTTTAAAATTCTTTTTGTTTATTTACTTTTATTGTGGTGAAAACAAGACATTCACCAACATAACAATTTCCACATTTACAGCTCAGGGACATTGATGACATTTTTCATGTTGTGCCACCTTTATTGTCATCCTTCTCCAAAATATTCCACCACTGCTAGAATAACCTCAATACTCTGTGAACAAAAGCTTCCCCTTTCCCCCTCCTTCCTACCCCTGTTGTCGTTGTTGTTGTTATTTGCTGTGGAGTTGGACCCAACTCATAGTGACCCCTCCTTGGGTTTCTGAGGCAGTATCACTACGGAAGTAGATTGGCCTATCTTCCTTCCAAGGAGTAACTAGTGGGTTTGAACCTCCAGCCTTCTGGTTAGTAGTCAGGTGCCTTAGGCACTATGATGTGTAACCACTAATAATCTTTAGAGTATATATATACATACACACACACTTATATATATGTGTGTGTGTGTATTAGCCTATCTAGCAATATTCCCTCCCCTCTCCTTCCATCCCTAGTAACCAACAAAGAAAATTTCCTTCCATATATAAACTTTTCCTTGACTTTTTACAATGATCTAATACAATATTTGTCCTTCTGTGATTGACTTATTTCACTCGGCATAATGTCCTCCAAGCTCATCCAAGTTATGCAGTGTTTTGCAGATTCTACATTATTCTTGTTGCATAATATTCCATTGTGTGCATGTACCAGCAGTTCAGTTAACCATTCTTCTGTTGGTGGGCACTTAGGTTGTTTCCATATCTTTGCTATTGTGAATAGTGCTGCAATGAATATGGGTGTGCATATATCTGTTCGATCAATTCTATGGCAGGACCTAACAAAAGTAGCTGAGTAGCTGTTTTAGGGATGTGGTCTACTTCCTGTATATAAGTAGCATCTTTGGGTACGGTCTCTAGCTTATAGCACGCTTGAACCCTGCATGTTGCCATGTCATTGTTCAACAGCCTGCCATGCTCTGCCAAACATGGGACCTTCAATGGACTTGAATTAATGGCCTGCCATGTGGTTTGGTAACATCAGGACTGTGCCTTTTTACTGGTTAACCTTGGGCTTGTTAGCCTCAGCAGTCAGTAGCTGCCTGAGTGAAAACATGCCTCTAGCTTCAGTGAGCTGGGAGCAAGAGGCAGAGCTAACGTCCAAAAGATTGAGGGGCTTTCACACAGCCCCTAGAACTTGGCACTTCGAATTCAGACTTCTAACCTCCCGAATTGTAAGAGAATGAACTCCTGTTTGTTAAGGTCATCCCATTTATGGTATATTCTTGTCAGAGTGGCGCTAGGTAATCAGAATATAATGAGATTGCTGGATCAAATGGAGTTTCTATTTCCAACTTTTTGAGGAATCCCCATACCAATTTTCCCAGTGGTTGTATCATTTTACAGTCTCACCAGCAGTGTATGAGTGTCCAGCCTCTCCACATCCTCACCAATCTTTCCATATATCTCATAACTCAACCCTTTTAATGTTATCTAGATTCTCCATTTCAATATAGCCATTTTAGTTAAGTTAAGCTCTCACAAAAAGACTAATGTTTTCAGATTTCCCAGGTTAATTGTATTTATCCTAATTTTACCTTATATTTCTATGATTGCTTTATATATATTTCCATTACTGTTATCATACATTATGTTTCATGACTTTGATGCCTTCACTATTTATCCCTCTGAATGCTTTTGGCTTTCAATTAAAATTGACATAATTTTTGCCATTTCTTCTCTTCTTTATGTGCTTGATTACATATCTTATTTTAAAATTTTGGTTATTGGAATCAGAAGCACATTTTGAACAAGATAAATCAAAATAGGAAATTTGTTAGATAATATTTAGGTATGTCACAGAAGAATCTAACCACCAAATCACAGAAGGTATAGGGGGTAACAAATATTCTATTTTCATTTTTAGGGCACAGTGAAAGTAAAGTAAAAAAAAAAAAAAATTGATATATGATTTGGAACATACGTGTTCAATAGCTTGACTGAGTCCATGTTGGGGATGAGTGGAAAGTAAGTATTGTGAGATTAGGTTACAGAAGCTTTGAACCTCTGGCTGTGGCTTGTTTTTCAGTGTGGCAGCCATTATATGAAAAACTTCTCTTTAGTTCCTCAGTATCTGTACTTCAATCATACACATGTTAATTAACAATTTTCACCAGAATTCATAATTGGCAAAAGAAGTAAGAACTAACATTCCAAATATGGATCCACACCCTATCCCCCATTTCTAAGGAATGTTGAGCTGAAGTCAGAATTCCATGAGCAGAAAATTGGCTGGGCCTAAAACTGGGAGACTAAATAGAAAGTTCTGAAGACTGTAAAATAAAAGGCTAGCCAAGGTATTTGGCAATGGTTAAATATAGTTCCCTTTCTTGCCACTAATTGCAAGCCTGCACTTGTACTTTTTCTGTCTATCCCACCCTTATCTTCATTGTACATTTAAACTTAGCTCTGGCAGCCCACCTCCCTCTCTCCCTGCTTCAGGAGCTGACTAAAACTAATATTTTGTGACATGCTGTCACACTCCGTATTAATTTAAATAGGGATAAAACTATTACCAACCTTCCTCCTGGGCTGAGAAAGGAAATTACCAGTAACATATAAATCTCGTGGAAAGTACAATGTGTTAGATGCAAACGGAAAGCACTAGCTAAATGCTAAAGAGGACAAGGAGGAAAGAAAAAAAAAAAAATCCTCTTCTCATGGCCCTGAATAAATTGGAATCTCCCTTATTTAATTGGTAAGGATAGTTTCATTGTCCAAGCATCTCACTATAATTGCTTTACTACTGACAAATCTGTAAAAAGATAATTTTACCACATTAAAAATATCTTATCACTACCACTATGATATAGACTCAGTGGAGCAGCCACACTTCTTATTTGATGAATCCAATTTGATTTTTATAAGACAAATTTTTACAGGCAGATAAAAGCACTTTTAGATGTATTGTGGAATGCAAGGGCAATGGTATCTGGAACGCTTTATCTGAATGAAAGCTTTACTGCTCTGGAGATACAAGCAGCTGACCTAAAAAAGCAGAGACTTCCAAAATTCATCCTATAAAAGTTGGAAGTTTTATAGCCACACTGCCTTTTCAATTCCAAATGCAATCATGACATGTAATGGTCACTATAACCACTCACACACATATTTTTGACTTCTGTACTGTTTTTCAGGATGATCTTTCTGAATTCTTAAATGAAAATGAGCAACAAATACTACAAACACTTGAAAAAATGTTGATGCAATGCATTATTAATGAACTATAAAAATAAATTATCCCTCCTTTGTGATATAACTCCCATGGTCATCTTCCTCTGTTCTGGATACTTTAATCCAGGTAAGACCACATTCACATTTTTGCCAGAAGTTTAATGTCTTTTGCTCTCATGACCTGAGGCCTCTTTATGACACAAAGGTCAAAAATACAGATTTTTCTCAGTAAAATATTAAGAATGAAGTTTCATTAAATAAGACAGACTCTTCTTATAAGCAGTTCTCAAATGTCTGTCTGTTATATTTGATGGTATTAATTTCACTGTCAAATTAATTTCCATGCAATAATCTTCCAATTGAAAATTCTGGAGGAAATATTCTCATTCCTTGACTAAGATTTTTACAAGTCTCAATTTTGACAGGTTATGGTTATACAAATAAAAACAATGTAGTATAGTTACCCCAGAAACTTTACTTTAAAATGTTAATAACAGATACTTTACTATAAGAATATAGTTTTTATACTCTATTCTCAATTATATGAAAGCCATATATTAACTTCTTAGCACAGTCAACAACACTGATTGAGTGAGTTGTTGGACGTGTGGGCTCAGGACCATGGTCACAGGGGACATCAAGCTCAGTTGGCATAACATACTACACAAAAACATTGTCCTACATCCTACTTTGGTGAGTAGTGAGGAGTCTTTAAGGCTTGTAAGTGGCCATCTAGATGCAACAAGGGGTCTCTCCTCATCTGGAGCACAGAAGAAGGAAGAACACTGAAGACTTATGGAAACAATCAGTCCAAGGGACTAGTGGACCATGCAAACCTCAGCCTATATGACCATGAGACCAGAAGAACTAGATGGTGCACTATTAACCACTCAGAAAGGGATTACTGCAGGACATCCTAGGTAGAGTGGGAGAACAATGTGGAACAAAGCTCTAAATCACAAAAGAAAGACCAGGTTTACTGGTCTGATGGAACCTGGTGATACCACCGAGCCTATGGTCCCTAGTATCCTGTCAGCCTGGAATTGAGCTCACTCCCATGGCTTCCAGCTAAACAATAGATAGGCATATGGGGTAAACATTTACACCAGGTACATACACTCCTTAGAATAATCAAACATGGGAGATCAGAAGGGCAGTATTTTCACAGAGAGACAGTGCAGGAGGCAGGAATGCATAGGAGAGGACACAGGGTAAAGGGAACCATATGGAGGAAGTGGGAAGAGAGCTGTTACATGATTTGAAGTTGATGTCATGAAACAAAATGTGTATGAACTGTTTTATGGAAAACGAATTTGCTCTGTAAACTTTCACCCAAATCACAATAAAAATTAAAAACAAAAACCAAAAAACCCACATATTGTATACATAGCATTAATAAGATTGTTCTGGTTTAATATTTGTTAGTCTGCATGGCATTTTCTAGCTAACAGGTCATATATTTTTGGAAAAATAATTAAATATATGACATAAAAATACATTTGTCATTAATTTTCAAAGTCCTCTAAACAGTTTACATCGATGAAATTATGAGGTTGGAGGCATGGGGAGTTGTTTGCTGGTATTGAATTAGTGACTCTATAACAGTGTTGCTAATGTTCTGATGATTTTTAGACATTTCCCTCCTGATCACAAGATGGCTGCCATGAATCCAATCATGTTTATTACTGTAGTAAATGCTCACAACTCAAGGCCTTACTTTGTAAAGCCTTTCTAGCAAAGGAAGGCAAAAAAAAGAAGGTGGTTCAGATGAGATAGTTGGGTATTAGGTACATCAGCCCACAGTATTTGTCCTCATAATAAATATTCCAAATAACTACTTTAAGCAAAAACTAGTTAGAAGAAGTAATGAAAGATAAAGAATACATTTACAAAAATAACACAACCAAAATATCCAATAATCTTAAGAAAATGAATGCAAAAACTAAACAAAGAATTTAAAACTTTATCTAAGGACATAAAGGAACATATAAAATGAGAAATATTACCACAGTTTTAAGGAGATTTGGTGTCATGGTTGATAAGCACTCAAAGCTAACCAAAAAATTGGCAGTTCAATGTCATCACCCTGCAGAAAAAAATGATGTGACAATCTACTTCTGTAAAGATTACAGCCATAAACCTATGAGGAAATCCTACCTGTCAGACAAGGTCACTATGAGTTGGAATAGAATCCATGACAACAGGTTGTTTTCTCTTTTTTTGGTGGGGGGGAGGTGTGTTGCCATAGTTTTAGTATATATATATATAAATTCTGTGATAGTATTTGAATTGTTAATGTAATTTCAAATTATTTTTAATTGATAAACTCTCTCTAAAATTTACATAGAAAATTAAATAAACAAGATTAAATAAATTCCAAATTATTAAAAATAACAAAGTAGGGCTAACTCTACCTAATATTAGTGTATTTTATAGACTTACAAAAACTAAAACTGTGGAACTGGCCCTTGAAAAACAAGACCTTGTAATAATAAATACCCACTGCCGTTGAGTTGATTCTGACTCATAGCAACTTCCACTGGGTTTCCAAGGCTGTAAATCTTTACAGAAATAGATTGCTTCATCTTCCTCTTGTGGAGCAGCTGATAAGTTTGAACCACCAACCTTCTGGTTAGGAGTCATAAAAAAGCAAACCAAACTCACTGTAATCAAGTCAATTCTGACTCATAGTAACCCCCGTTGGGTTTCTGAGGTGGTAAATCTTTATGGAAGTAGACTGCCCAGTCTTCCTTCCCTGGGGTGGCTGGCAGGTTTGAACAGCCAACCTTTTGGTTAGCAGTCAAATACTTTAGGCACTACGCCACCAGAGCTCCTTGGTTAGCAGCCATAGGTGGTCAATAAATTAATGAAAATGTACTCTAGAATTTAGGATATAACAAAAAGCTGTATTAGTTAATAAACAAAGTTGGGATATTTGGAGAACCACTAGGGTGTGTACTAACTATTTGATAGGTGATCTTGGGACAATAGAAAACTACTAGGTTCTGTGTACTAGCTAATAGGAGGGTGGCTGGCTCTACCCTTCACATTTTACTAAAAAACATATCCCAGAAAAAATTTTTTAAAAGTACTAGAAGAAAAATTAAAGATTAAGAAAAATAAAACTTTGAGGGTTGGAAGCCTTTCTAATAGAAATACTTAAATAAATACCAGATGCCGGATGAGAAAAGACTGTTGAATTTGATTACATAGAATCCCACATATGATGTAGACTAACAGGGACTGGATTTGCCCTCCCACCTACACATAATACAGGTAACAGTACTTTTCAAAAGGCAACAAAGGACAGTAATCCCTGAGAAAGGGGAAACAGACTAGGCAAGACTTACTTTCTCTAAGGAAAAATCAGAAGTCATTTTTAACTGAATGAAAATGAAAAACAGCATGTCACAGATTTTGTAGGACTGCTAAAAACAGTACTTCAGGGGTTTCCAAAGGAACCGGGAGATACTTCTAGGTGATGAATGTACTCACTATCTTGACTGAAGTGATGGTGTTACAATTGTATTCAGATGTCAAAATTTAACAAATTACACACTTCAAACATGTGCCGTTTATTATAGGTCAGTTATATCTCCTAAACCTGTTTTAAAAGCCAAGACATTTTATTACATACAGAATGTCAATTATACCTCAATAAAGCAACAGAAAACATTCATTTTTATTAAAGAAAAAAATGATTGTTGAAAATTATCATAAATAAAGTTAAGAAAACTTCAGGTTGAAGAAGAAAAATGCTTACAACTACTGTGAAAAAAATGGAGAAAATATATAAATGGATGATGCTAAGCGCAAGAAAGAAATATAGGTGTTAAAAAAATAAAAATACATTCAACTTCTTTCATAATAGAAAAATACAATTTAAGAGTATAAAATGATAAGAATCAGAAACTTTAATAACACATTGTGTCAATGAGAATATAAAGCAACAGATATCTTCAAATATTGTTGTGAGAATATAATTAACATAGCTCTTCAGAAAATGAAAATCCTCACAACTGGACCAATAAACAACATCATGATAAATGGAGGAAAGACTGAAGTTGTCACAGATTTCATTTTACTTGGACCCCCAGTCAGCACCCATGAAAGCAGAGTCAAGACATCCTATGTCATATTGCACTAGACAAGTCTATTGTAAAAGATCTCTTTAAAGTGTTAAGAAAAAGAAGATGTCACTTTGGTGAAAAGGTGCACCTGACCCAAGCCACTATATTTTCATTCACTTTATGTACATGTGAAAGCTGAACAATGAAGAAGAATTGGTGCCTTTGAATTGTGGTGTTGGTGAAGAATAATGAAAATACCATAGTCTGTCAGAAAAACGAACAAATCTGTCCTGGAAAAAATGCAGCCAGAATGCTTGTTAGGAACAAGAATGATCAGACTTTCTTTCACTTACTTTGTTCATGTTGTCAGAAGGGACCATTTGCTGGAGAAGGAGATCATGCTTGGTAAAGTAGAGGGTCAGTGAAAAAGGGGAAGACCCTAAGGGAGATGGATTGACAGGAGCTGCAACGATGGGCTCAAGCATCACAAGGATTGTGAGGCTGGCACAGGATGAAAGCTCTTCAGATAGCAACTTGCTGATACAAGTTGTTGTTGTTATTGTTATGTGCCATTGAGTTATACCCGACTGACCCCTCTTTGGGTTTCCAAGGCGGCATCACTACGGAAGTAGATTGCCCCATCTTCCTTCCGAGGAGTGGCTCGTGAGTTTGAACTGCCAGCCTTCTGGTACTTACACCACCAGAGCTCCAGTCTGATACAGGTAGTCCCCAAATTATGACGAGATTCTGTCCCACCACTCTGTCCTAAATTGGTTCTAACATGAGTCAAATACCTCACTTTATCTTTTTGGTTCTCAGCATTACGACCTTTTATTATTGATAATAAATCTAATGTTTGTCTTAGGGGTTGGAAACATTACATATAAATTTACAGATATATTTTCATACATACATACATAAAAAAATACACAAATCAGGGAGGCGGGGCAAGATGGCGGACTAGGCAGAAGGATTACACAGACCCTCTTCAACAAAGAAAAGGGAAACCAATTAACACAGACACAGAAGATAATCTTGGACCCCTGAGCCTTG
>NW_006921727.1:1789487-1793818 GCF_000298275.1 Orycteropus afer afer
GGGAGGGGAGCTGCTGCATTGTAAATTTTGGTCAATGACATGAGACAAAGTATATGTGAACTGCTGTATGAAAAGTGAATTTACTCTGTAAATTTTCACCCAAATCCTAAAAAAAAAAATACACAAATCATAAAAATTTACTTCATTGAAGAACAGTTTGATGAAATTGGGATTTTGTCAGTTGCAGTAATAACACTACTTGTGGAAGGTTCTGAATCATATGGATTATCCCTGGGAATGAGAATGGTGTTTCTAGTCAGAAAATTAGGAGCTCTAGTATCATAGTGCCTAAGGCACTTGACTGCTAACCAGAACGCTGGAGGTTCAAACCCACCAGCCACTCCTCCAAAGGAAGTTTGGGCAATCCTACTTCCATAGTGATACTTCCTCGGAAACCCAAGGAGGGGTCACTATGAGTTGGTCTGACTTGATGGCAAACAACAACAACAACAGTCAGAAAATTGGCAAGAGTTGTCTGTATGGTATGTTTGTTGTTTTCTTGATTTCTCTGTAACTTCTCACTGCTACCTGAATTTGCCTATTGACTTTAGCAAAGCAATCAGTATTTGGGTCCATGTTTTTAAGCAATTGAAGATTCTGATTTAGTCTAGAAAAAGCTTCAGCTAATCCTTCACTATAAAATTACTAAGAATAACATTGGGGGGTGAAAACAGACTACTGTAAGTGCATTGTAATTTGAATATGTCATATGTTGGAAACGACCTCTATTTATTTATTCAAAAAGTGAATTGTTTTTGGAAACCTCTGTGCTTTTTAAAGTAAATTTAAACTACATGGGAGGTATTTCTTAATTTACATAGCAATTAATATTTTATTTTGAACATTACCAAATTAGGCAATATCCTAAATATTAATAAATGATACAATAATAAAAACAAAAGCAAGGGACCAGTATAAAATGAAAATTTAGCAATCATTACTCTCAACTCATATTTATATTGAAAAAAGAAAGCCATTTTAACATACAAAGAAAATTAATATTCTTGTATTAAAATGAATGTCACCATAAGTGCTTGCAAATATGACTAGAAATAATACAATTTGTGAAGATGCTTCAGAAATGGACTGAGAGACAAATTTGTATAAAATTGTACTTTCAACTGGTAATCAAAGATATTGTGAGTGGCATAGAAAATAATCCTGAAAAGTTCATCAGTGCTAGCTTGAAGTTTTTTACATTTGTGATTTAACTATTACCTAATGTGGTAGGAATATGCTGAGGGATTTTTCTTCTACTCAATTTAGTAAGAATAGATGAAAGAAATGTCCATACACGTTATAGAGCCAAGGTCAGTTTTTCCCCTCTGAGTACATTAAGTTATTTTTAAGCTCTGAAAACTTTTATTTTTCAAAATTAAAATGACATCTTTCTACCAAAATGCCTAGCCACTGAAATTGGACACATTCCAGCTTCTTTGCATTTATATATATCTCTTGAAATGCCCTCATCACTTTTATTCACCTATTTGAAACTTAACCTTCAAGAACTACCTTTAAGCACTCACTTTTTCCCTGTATGAAGGAGGTATTTATTACCTAGCTATTTAAAGTTATTGTTAAGGATAATAAGGACTACCACGTATTTCCAACTTTTTCAACATTTCCCCCTAAAATATAGGATTATAGATGTATGGTTTTAATAATTATAAATATTAATAACTCTATAATTTTGAATAAGGCATGACAGATGAATAAAAATAATTTTTGTCTTACTGAAAAATTCATACATTCATCAGTAAATTATAGCCTGTAACACTCATACTATAATGGGCTTTTTAAAATAATCATGACACATTTCCAGGAGCTAAAAGAGGAGAAGCTAAGTGCTAGGTTTAGGAGTGTGGGCACTGTCCTATAGGGAACCATTATTCTTCAACCGGGCCAGAAAACAATGAAATCTCAATTTAAATAAGTATATGGAAATGCTGATACCAAAGATCCACACTTTCCCTCAAATACTGAATTTCAAATTTGAATAGTTTAGAATGGCTAGAAGCTTCATTTATCATCTGGAGACAAAGGGCAACAACATCTTTGTCTTGAAAATGGCTATCTCGACAAAATATAGTGAAGAAAAGGATGTGCTGGAAAAGCCATCCGCATAACCAAATGATTAATAAAAGAAATTCTCACAATCAGTGTTGCTAGCTGCCATGGAGTCAGTACTCACTCCTAGTGACTTCATATATAATTGAACGAAATGCTGCCTGATCCTGCCCCATGAGCAGTGTGGATTGGAACCTTGTTATCCATAAGGTTTTCATTGGCTGATTTCCAAAAGTAGATTTCCAGGCTTTTCTTCCTAGTCCATCCTAGTGTCTACAAGTTTCATCAAAACCTATTCAAGGTCATAGCAACACACATGCCTACACTGACAGATGGGTCATGGCTACACATGAGATGCATTAACCAGGAATCAAACCAGCATTTCCTATATGTAAGACTAAAATTCTACCAATGAACAGCCACTGTTCTCTCCTGGTGATATCAATAGGGGGACAGATATCAGAACCAGATGGGAGCCCAAATTTTCCTTTTTACAAAGCTCAAATTTTTATACAAAACAAAAGTTTGAATAAAGCTTCTATAGAACTGAGACTCACATGGAAAACACAATAAAAGGGATCAATTTATTGTTTGGGTATGTGTAAATGCATTCTTATAGTCATATTAGTCAACAAATATTTATTAGGTATCTTGGTGTTATTGTTGGTCAGCTGCTAACCAAAAGGACAATGAGTTGAATCCCCCAGCCACTCCATAGGAGAAAGATGAAACAGTCTACTTCCCTCAAGATTTACAGCCTTGGAAACCCTATGAAACAGTTTTATTCTACCCTATAGGGTCACTGTGATAGTTGCACTTGTGTGTCAACTTG
The DNA here is from genome assembly GCF_000298275.1 of Orycteropus afer afer. Taxonomy (NCBI): domain Eukaryota; kingdom Metazoa; phylum Chordata; class Mammalia; order Tubulidentata; family Orycteropodidae; genus Orycteropus; species Orycteropus afer. The sequence continues at coordinate 1,792,387 of NW_006921727.1, forward strand.
GCTGGACCATAATTCTGTGTAGTTTAAGCTGTTGTGATGTGGTTATTCCCATGATGAGATCAGATGATTATGTCTTGAGCAGGCAATCTGTTGAAAGGGAGTTTCCCTAGGGGTGTGGCCTACTTCCAGTATATCTATGGATATTCTGGGAATAGAGAAATTCTTCTGTGGATCGGGATTCTGTTGTGCTGCCTACAACTGACTGTGAGTGAAGTCCACCATTCAGCCTGGAGATCTTGGATTCGTCATTCGTTGGAGTCAACAGCCGGTATACTGCCTGCCAGCCTTGAGCTCCTCAGCCCCTGTGGCTGCAAGAGTTGGGAAAAGCCTCCAGCTTGATGTTTGACCCAGGAACTTTGGACTTGCCATCTTCTATAAGTGTGTAAGCTATTTTCCTAAGATAAATTTCTATATATATATACATATCCCATTTCTCCTGCTAAAGTTGAGCTGGAGAAAGGGAATAAAAAAGCCACGAACCTGGACAGAGGAGCAGTCAGCAGCAGGGATCCAGGTGAGGAGAGGAACTCAGCCATGCCCAAAACAGCAGTGAAGGAGAGCAGGAAAAAGGGATTAAAAGCCTGGAACCCTGACAGAGGAGCAGTCAGCAGCAGGGATCCAAGTGAGGAATGGGAAATCAGGCATACCCAAAGCAGCAGGGAGGGAGAGAGGGAGAAAGGGGATAAAAAAGCCAGGAACCCAGACAGAAGAGCAGTCAGCCCCAGGGATACAGGTGAGGAGAAGGAACTCAGGCATGCCCAAAACAGCAGGGAGGGAGAGCAGGAGAAAAGGGATTAAAAGGCCTAGGAATCTGGACAGAGGAAGAGTCAGCCACAGGGACCCAGGTAAGGGTGGTAGGAGGCAAAGTTTTCTGTTGGTTTCTGCTACTGTGGTGACGTGTTGATGTGAGTTTTGAGGCTGAGCCACTGGTATTTCTAACCCAGTAGGATGCACATGGTGCACAGGTATCAGCCCAGCTTATAGACTGAGACAGACTAGGAAGAAGGAGGAGGCTGTCCACTTCTCAAATAATTGGCCAGGGAAAACCTTATGAATAGCAAAGAAACACTGTTTGATACATTACCGCACAACTTTATGAATAATCCAGTTAGGGTAGGAGGCTCTCAAAATAGGACTGGAAAAGAGCTGCATCATCTGAGTAAACTCAGCCTTACTCATATGGATAAGGTAAAGCTTTCAAGAACGCCATTTGCTGATGTGACACAACTCAAATTGAAGAGAAATAGCTGCAGACATCCATTAATCATCGGAACATGGAATGCACAAAGCATGAATCTAGGAAAATTGGAAGTTGTCAAAAATGAAATGGAACACATAAAGATTAATATCCTCAGCATTAGTGAGCTGAAATGGATTGGTTTTGGCCATTTTGAATCAGACAATCATGTGATCTACTATGCCAGGAATGACA
>NW_006921727.1:1796998-1799358 GCF_000298275.1 Orycteropus afer afer
AAAGAATGCCTTATATCTTCTAGTAACAGAGCTGATATTGCAGAAAACCAAACCCAGAGTCTTATTGTAAGGGTGGCTGAATTACAATGCCAATTAAATTGCCAACCCAGAATGGTGTCTGACGTTAAAGTGAGGGCATTGATTGGGAAAAAATGGGATCCTGAAACCTAGAATGGAGACATATGGACAGATAGTCAGGAAGATCAGGATATGGAGCCTGTCGATGCTGTTGAATTACTCCCATCTGAAGGGATTACTGTAAAACCATTATCCCCTCCACCTCAGTTTGATGGGATTAGCCAAACTGGTCCTGCTGGGTCATTGCCTGAGGCAGAGGCCATGGAAGACACTCCTGAATGCTCTCAGGAACTTCCTCAAGCACCCATTGTTGCTGCTAGACCTATAACTAAAGTTAAGTCCAAGTGAGCCCCAAAAGGTGACATAGAAAGTGTGACTGAGCATGTGACATGCTATACCCAAAAAGACCTACTTGATTTTGCTAACATGTACAGACAGAAACCTGGAGAATATGTATGGGAATAGCTACTGAGGGTGTGGGATAACGGTGCAAGGAATGTAAGATTGGATCACTATGAGTTTATTGATTTAGGCCCACTAAGTATGGATTCTTCATTCAGTGTTTCAGCTTGAGAGGTTAGGAAAGGATCTAATAGTTTATTTGGCTAGCTTACTGAAGCATGGATTTTGTGGTGGCCTACCTTAAGTCGAGTTGAAGTACTAGACCTGCCTTGGTATAATGTAGAAGAAGGTATCCCGAGGCTTAGGGAAATTGTCCTGTTAGAATGGATTTATCAGATTAGACCCCTAAAGCCAGAAATGGAGCATCCAGAAGACATGCTTTTCACCAGTACCATGAAAAATAAATTTGTGAAGGGAGCTCCAGCAGACTTGAAGACTGCTGTGATTGCTATTTTATGTAAACCTGATTTGACAGTGGCAACTGCCCTAATTGAACTAAGACACTTAACTACGATGGGGCTGATAGGACCCTGTGGTAGTAGGGGCCAAGTGACAGCAGTTAATCAACAAAGGCAAGGTGGTCATGGTTACTATAATGGACATCAGAGTCGGAACACTAATCAGAATAGTCTGACTCGTGTGGAATTATGGCATTGGCTACTTGCTCATGGTGTTCCTCATAGTGAAATATATGGCAAGCCTACTGAATATTTACTTGATCTGTATAGACAGAAGAATTCTAGGTCACATGAACAGCAACCTAGATTGAATAGCCAGACTACAGAGTCACGACCTCTCAATCAATTCCCAGACTTGAGTCAGTTTACAGACCCACAACCCCTTGAATGAAGGGGAGGTCAGGTCCCTTTAAGGAAGGACCCCACTACATTGCCAAAAATCTATAACATCAGTCTTTCTCCTAGCCTTCCCCAAAGGACTCTGAGGGCTTTTACGAGAGTGAATGTTCATTGGGAAAAAGGAAATAATCAGACTTTTTGGAGATTACTGGACACTGGCTCTGAATTCCAGGAGACCCAAAGTGTCACTGTGTCCTACCAATCAGAGTGGGGGCATATGCAGGTCAAGTTATTTATGGAGTCTTAGCTAAGGGGCATCTCACAGTGGGTCCAGTGGATCCCTGAACCCATCCTGTAGTGATTTCCTCAGTGCCAGAATGCATAATTGAAACAGATATACTCAGCAATTGGCAGAATTCTCACACTGGCTCCCTGACATGTGGAGTAAGGGCTATTATGGTAGGGAAAGCCAACTGGAAGCCATTAGAACTGTCTCTACCTACAAAACTAGTAGATCAAAAGCAGTACCATATCCTTGGAAGGGTTGCAGACATTACTGCCACCATCAAGAGCTTGAAGGATGAAGGGCTGGTGATTCCCAACACATCCCCATTTAATTCACCTATTTGGCCTGTGCAAAAAACAGATGGATCTTGGAGAATGACAGTAGATTATCACAAATTTAATCAGTTGGTGACTTCAGTTGCAGCTGCTGTTCCTGATGTGGTTTCATTGCTTGAGAAAATCTCCTGGTACTTGGCATGCAGCTATTGATTTGGCCAATGCCTTTTTCTTGATACCAATTTCAAAAGACCATCAGAAGCAGTTTGCCTTCAGCTGGCAAGGCCAACAGTGTACTTTTATAGTCCTTCCTCAGGGGTATATCAACTCCCCGGCACTATGTCATAATTTAGTCCGTAGGGATCTTGATTGCCTTTTGCTTCCACAAAACATCACACTAGTCCATTATATGGATAACATTGTGCTGATTGGACCTAGTAAAGAAGAAGTATTGATGACTCTAGACTTATTGGTGAGACATATGTGTACTAGAGGTTGGGAAATTAACCCAACAAAAATTCA
>NW_006921727.1:1799458-1800610 GCF_000298275.1 Orycteropus afer afer
AAGTGAAGGATAAGTTATTGTATCTGGTTTCCCCCACAACTAAAAAGGAGGCACAACGTCTGGTGGGCCTCTTTGGATTTTTGAGGCAACATATCCCTCATTTGGGTGTGTTGCTGTGGCCTATTTATCAAGTGACTCAGAAAGCTGTTAGTTTTGAGTGGGGCCCAGAACAACAGAAAGTTCTACAACAGGTTCAGGCTGCCGTGCAGGCTGCTCTGCCACTTGGGCCATATGATCCATCTGATCCAATGGTGCTTGAAGTGTCTGTAGTAGAGATGCTGTTTGGAGTCTTTGGCAGGTCCCTATTGGTGAATTGCAATGTGGACCCTTGGGGTTTTGGAGCAAAGCCCTACCATCCTTTGCAGATAACTACTCTCCTTTTGAGAAACAGCTCTTGGCTTGTTACTGGACTTTAGTAGAGACTGAATGCCTAACCATGGGCCACCAAGTCACCATGAGGCCTGTGTGCCCATCATGAACTGGATGTTGTCTGACCCACAGAGCCATAAAGTTGGATGTGCACAGCAGCACTCCATCATTAAATGGAAGTGGTATATCAGAGATCGGGTCAAGCAGGACCTGAAGGCATGAGTAAGTTGCATGAGGACATGGCCCAAATGCCTATGGTCTCCACTACAGTCACATTACCTTCCCTCTCCCACTCTGCACCTATGGCCTCATGGGGAGTTCATTATGATCAGTTGACTGAGGAAGAGAAAACTTGTTCCTTGTTTACAGATGGTTCTGTGTGATATGCAGGCACCACTCGAAAGTGGACAGCAGTGGCACTGCAGCCCCTTTCTGGGACTTCTTTAAAGGACAGTGGTGAAGGGGAATCCTCCCAATGGGCAGAACTTCAAGCCATGCATATGGCTGTTCACTTTGCATGGGATAAGAAATGGCCAGATGTGCAACTATTTACAGATTCATGGGCTGTAACTAATGGCTTAGCTGGATGGTCTAGGACTTGAAAGGAGCATGATTGGAAGACTGGTGATAAGGATTGCAAAAACGGCAAGGAGGCCACATGTTCTGACCTCCTCTAATCTCACAAGAGGAAGACAGGATTACCAGCAGTAACCCAAGGCCTATTACTGCAAGGCCAAACATGCTGCCTCCCTCCAGCCCTTTCACCAACCGTTCCTCCTAAAG
>NW_006921727.1:1802555-1810814 GCF_000298275.1 Orycteropus afer afer
AACAACAACAACAACAACACTTCTGTCATTGCTCAATGGGCTCATGAACAAAGTGGCCATGGTGGCAGTGATGGAGGTTATGCATGGACTCCTGCTTACCAAGGCTGATTTGGCTACCACCACTGCTGAGTGCCCAATCTACCAACAGCAGAGACCAACACTGAGTCTGCAATATGGAACAATTCCTCTGGGTGATCAGCCAGCAACCTGGTGGCAGGTTGATTACATTGGGCCATTTCCATCATGAAAAGGACAGCGTTTTGTTCTTACTGGAATAGATACTTACTTTGGATGTGGATTCACCTTCCCTGCATGTAATGGTTCTGCTAAAACTACCATCCATGGACTTACAGAATGCCTTATCCACCGTCATGGTATCCCACACAGCATTGCTTTGGATCAAGGAACTCATTTCACAGCAAATGAAGTGTGGCAATGGGCTTATGCTCATGAAATTCACTGGTCTTACCAAGTTCCCCATCATCCTGAAACAGCTGGCTTGATAGACACGATGGAATGACATCTTAAAAACACAAATATGGCACCAGCTAGGTGACAATACCTTGAAGGGTTGGGGCAATGTTCTTCAGGAGGCTGTATATGCTCTCAACCAGTGTCCAATATATGGTTCTTTTTCTCCAATAGCCAGGATTCACAGGTCCAGGAACCAAAAGGTGGACACAGGAGTGGTATCACTCATTATTACCCCTAGTGACCCACTCAAAAAATTTTTGCTTCCTGTCCCTGCTATCCTATGCTCTGCAGGTCTGTCGATCTTAGTCCCAAAGGGTGGAACATTCCCACCTGGAGACACAATACCGATTGCATTGAACTGGAAATTAAAAATGCCACCCAGACATTTTGGCTTCTCCATGCCTCTGGATCAACAGACAAAGAAGGGCATTACTGTACTATCTAGTGTGATAGATCCTGATTACCAAGGGGAAATTGGATTGGCTTTACATAATGGAGGTAAAGAAGAATATATCTGGAATATAGGAGGTTCTTTAGGATGTCTCTTAGTACTACCATTCCCTGTGATTAAAGTCAATTGAAAATTACAGCAACCCAGTTCTGATATGACTGCTAATGGCCCAGACCCTTCAGGAATGAAGGTTTGGGTCACCCCACCAGGCAAAGAACTATGACCAGCTGAGGTGCTTGCTGAGGGCAAAGGGAAATACAGAATGGGTGGTGGAAGGAGGTAGTTCTGAATATCAGCTACGACTACATGACCAGCTGCAGAAATGACTGTGATTGTTATTTCTTCATTGTATATGTGCATCAAATATTTTGTTTCTTTCTGTTATGAACTGTGAAATGTAAATAAGGTTAATGCATTTTGGTTGTACGTGTGTTAGAGTATCATGTTAGGTGCAAATATAACTTTGTAATTGTCCTTGTTTAGAGATTATATATGGTTAAGAAGATATGTACAACTGCCAAGTTGACAAGGGGTGGACTGTGATAGTAGGAGCTGTGTGTCAACTTGGCTGGACCACAATTCTGTGTAGTTTAAGCTGTTGTGATGTGGTTATTCCCATGATGGGATCAGGTGCTTATGTTTTAAGCAGGCAATCTGTTGAAAGAGAGTTTCTCTAGGGGTGTGGCCTGCTTCCAATATATCCATGGACATCCTGGGAAAAGAGACATTCTTCTGTGGATCGGGATTCTGTTGTGCTGCCTAGAACTGTCCATGTATGAACAATCCACCATTCAGCCTGGAGATCTTGGATTCGTCATTCCTTGGAGTCAACAGTTGGTGTACTGCCTGCCAACCTTGTGCTCCTCAGCCCCTGCAGCTGCAAAAGTCTGGAAAAGCCTCCAGCTTGATGTTTGATCCAGGAACTTTGGACTTGCCAGCTTCTATAAGTGTGTGAGCTATTTTCCTAAGATAAATTTCTCTATATATACATATATATAAGCTTTACTGGTTTTGTTTCTCTAGAGAACCCAGTCTGACACAGTCACTATGACTAGAAATTGACTCGATGACAATGGGTTTGGATCCATGGTGGAACATGAAACATTTCAGCAAAGTCTCTGCATTGAGATGTTTCTTTTATATTGTTACCTGGACCATCTTCACCACTGTATTTATATCTAGCCTTCTTTATTACCCTGGAAATAGTGGCCAAACCTACTATCTCTCCTGTTATTTTGAGTGTAGTTTTCATAATGAGACTGAGGTGAGTACTTCTGGGGGCTGTTGATTTAGGCACTAACTTCAGGTATGGGCTGTTAAGACAGACCAGAATAAATCACAATGAAAAAACAATTGAGACATGGTGCTTTAAAAGTTGCTTTGGGATTGCATTGCCAGGGAAGAGTAAATGACCTCGCCCCATACCTGAGTAATTTAAGCAGAATTCTGGGCAACGGCACTGTTAGTGTGCTTTTGGCCTGAACCAGTTGCAGTTGAGTGGATTCCGAGTCATGACAACCCATGTGTGTCAGAGTAGAACTGTGCTCTGTAGGGTTTTGAAAGGCTGATAGTTTGAAAGTTGATTACCAGGCTTTCTGTAAAGGCATCTCTGGGTGGAGTTGAACTTCCAACCTTTTGTTAGCAGCTGAGTGATTAACCCAACTAGGAGCTCTCAATACCCCAAAACCAAACCCATTTTCTTAGATTAGATTCTCACTCATAACAACCCTGTAGGACAATGTAGAAAGAGTAGAATCTTTATGGAAACAAGACTGCCACATCTTTCTCCTGCAGAGCAGCTCCTGGGTTCAAATCTCCAACCTTTCAGTTAGCAGCCAATCTCTTAACCAGTGCACCATGAAGGTTCCTTCCAGGGAGTCCACTGTGGATTATACAAACCAAATCAAACACATTGTTTTCATGTTGGTTCTGACTAATGGTAACCCTATAGGAAAGAGTAGAACTTCCCCACAAGGTTTCCAAGGCTGTAATCTTTATGGAAGCTCACTGCCCCATCTTTTTCCCTAGGAGCAGGTGGTGGGTTGGAACGTCAATCTTTTGGTTAGAAGTCAAGATGTTGATCAGGCTCCTTTACTTGGAACCATATCAGAAAACAAATCCAAGGCCATAGAGCCAATTCTGACTCATAGCAACCCTAGCGTCATTGGGGATTAAGCATTCTTAAATTCTTAACCACTGCCTTGAAGCAGACTTCAGAGGACAATTCCTAATGAAGCTAAAAGTTCACTGAACATCTCTTGTATTACTTTACTTAGGACATAGCTGGGCAAAGGTAACAAATAATCAAGATAACCCTACATTTTCATTTGTCAGTTTGTCTATTATGGTGGCTTATGTGTTACTATGAGGTGCCAGATGAGTCCCTCAGGTTGGAAGACACTCAAAACATGCCTAGGGAAGAGCTGCCTCCTCAAAGTAGAGTTGACCTTAATAATGTGGATAGATTAAAACTTTCAGGATGTCCATTTGCTGATGGGGCAAACTCAAAATGAGAAGAAGCAGCTGCAAACATCCATTAATAATCAGATGTGGAATGTACAAAGTATGAATCTAGGAAAATTTGAAGTTGTCAACAATGAAATGGAACACATAAAGATGGATATCCTAGGCATTAGTGAGCTGAAATGGACTGGTTTTGGCAATTTTGATTCAGACTATCATAGCATCTACTAAGCCAGAAATGACAAATTGAAGAGGAGTGGAGTCACATTCATCCTCACAAAGAATGTTTCAAGATCTATCTTGAAGTACAATGCTACTGCTGTTGTTGTTATGTGCCATCGAGTTGGACTCGACTCATAGCAACCCCTACTTGTGTTTCTGAGGCAGTATCACTATGGAAGTAGATTGCCCCATCTTCCTTCTGAGGAGTGGCTGGGGGGTTTGAACCACCAGCCTTCTGATTAGCAGTCAAGTGCCTTAGGCACTATGCTGCCAGAGCTCCCACAATGCTATTAGGGATAGGATAATATCTATAAGCCTAAAAGGAAAACCAGTTAATACTATTGTTTTTCAAATTTATGCACCAACCACTAAAGCCAAACCAAACCCAACCAAAGCCAAAGACAAGGAAATTGAAGATTTTTACCAACTTCTGCAGTCTGAAATTCACAAAACATGCATTTAAAATGTATTATTAATAGAGATTGCAATGTGAAAGTTGGAGAATAAGGAGAATCATCAGTAGTTGGAAAATATGGCCTTGGTGATAGAAATGATGCTGGAGATTACATGATAGAATTTTGCAAGATCAATGACGTACTATTTTCAACAGCATAAACAGTGGCTATACATGTGGACCTTGCCAGATAGAATTCAAAGGAATCAGATTAACTATGTCTGTGGAAAGAGGTAATGGAGAAGCTCAATATATTCAGTAAAAAACATGGCAAGGAACTGAGTGTGGAACAGATCTTCATTTGCTCATATGCAAGTTCAAACTGAAGCTGAAGAAAATTTTAAAAAGTCCACAAAAAACCAAAGTATGACCTTGATTAAATGGCACCTGAATTTAGAGACCATCTGAAGAATAGATCTGACTCATTGAACACCAATGATGGACAACAAGATGAATTGTGAGACGACATCAAGAATGACATGTGTGAAGAAAGCAAATGATCATTAAAAAGATAGGAAAGGATAAAAAGTCCAAAATGGATGTCAGAAGAGACCTTGAAACTTGCTTTTCAATGGAGAGTAGCTAAAGCAAGTGGAAGAAATCACAGGGTAAAAGAGCTGAACAGAAAATTTCAAAGAACAGCTTGAGAAGACAATGTAAATTATTATAATGAAATGTGCAAAGACCTGGAGTTAGAAAACCAAAAAAGAACATGCTTGACATTTCTCAAGCTGAAAGAACTTATGAAAAAATTCAAGCCTCAAGTTGTAATATTGAAAGATTCTATGGGCAAAATATTGAATGATGCAGGAAGCATCCGAAGATAGAAAGAATACATAGATTTACTATACAAAAAAAGAATTGGTCAATGTTCAACTATTTCAGGAGGTGGCACATGACCAATGGTACTGAAGGAAGGCATTCAAGCTGCACTAAAGGAATTGGTGAAAAACAAGGCACTAGGAATTGATAGAATATCCATTGAGACATTTCAGCAAACAGATGCCATGCTGGAAGAACTTACTCGTCTATGCTGAGTAATTTGGAAAACAGCTACCTGGTCTACTGACTGGAAAAGATCCATATTCGTGCCCATTCCAAAGAAAGATGATCCAATAGAATGTGGAAATTATTGACCAGTATCATTAATATCACATGCAAGTAAAATTTTGCTGAAGACAATTCAAGAAGGGTTGTGGTAGTATAATGATAGAGAACTTCCAGAAATGCAAGTTGGTTGCAGAAGAGAATGTAGAACAAGGGATATCATTTCTGATATCAGATGGATGTTGACTGAAAGCAAAGAATACCAGAAAGATGTTTACTTGTGTTTTATTGATTATGCAAAAACATTAGACTGGATAACAATGTGAAGAATGGGAATTCCAGAACACTTACTTTTGCTCATAAGGAACCTATACACAGACTAGGAAGGTGTCATTCAAACAGAACAAAGGGATAGTGTATGGTTTAAAATCAGGAAAGTGTTCATCAGGGTTGTATCCTTTCACCATATTTATTAAATCTGTATGCTGAGCAAATAACCTGAGAAGTGCACTATATGAAGAAGAGCATGGCATCAGGAATGGGAGGAAGACTCATTAACAAACTGCGATATCCAGACAACACAAACTTGCTTGCTGAAAGCAAAGATGACTTGAAGCACATACTGATGAAGAATAAAGATTACAGTCTACAGTGTGGATTGCACCCTAACATAAAGAAAATGAAAATCCTCACAACAGGACCAATAAACAGTATCATGATAAATGGAGGAATGATTGAAGTTGTCAAAGATTTTGTATTACTTGGATCCACAATCAACATCCACGAAAGGAGCAAATAAGCAATCAGACATCATATTGCACCAGACAAATCTGCTGCAAAAGACCTCTTTAAAGTGCTGAAGAGCAAAGACTCTTTGAAGACCAAGGTGTTCCTAACCCAAGCCATGCTATTTCCAATAGACTCATATGCATGTGAAAGCTGGACAATAAATAAGGAAGACTGAAAAAGAGTTGCTGCCTTTGAATTGTGGTGTTGAAGAATACTTAAAATACCATGGACTACCCAGAATAAACATATCTGTCCTGGAAGAAGTGCAACTGGAATGTACCTTGGGAGCAAGAATGGCCAGGCTTTGTCTCATCTACTTTGGTCATGTTGTCAGAAGGGACTATTCCCTGGAGAAGGATACCATGCTTGGTAAGGTAGAGGGTCAGCAAAAAAGGGGAAGACACTCAATAAAATGGATAGGCACCATGGCTGCAATGATGGGCTCAAGCAAGGATTGTGAGGATGGGGAACTACTGGGCAGTGTTTTATTCTGTTGTACACGGGGCACTATGAGGTAGAGCTGTCTCGATGGAGCCTAACAACCAACAATAACAATCACCCTGCCTTCCCATTACCCACTCACTTTCCCCCAAGCTCCTGTGGTGCTTTAGTGTTGCCATAGGTAAGTACTTATCTAAAAGTTAGTTGTACAATTTAAAAGTTTCATGTGGAGCACAGTAAGCTCTTAAGAGGAGAGGTGTTGTATCAATTCAATAATGAGTAAATATTTGATGACTGGCACGTAGTTTGTCAGCAGTACTCCTGTCAGTGTGAATAAAATAAACAGGCTCAGAAAACAACTGACCCAAAGGGAATCACTACCAGTCACATTATAAATATGTAGGACTCAAGTCAGCAATAATTACATCATCCCCTCTCCTATCCTTAGCTCTGTGCCTTTCCTACTTCTTTTTATTAAAGCAGCAGTTTTAGAACAAGAGATGCATACACTTTGATCATCAGTGTGTATCCCCCAAACAGTGTTTTCAATGAAATCGCTGTATAGCAGTTCACATGAAGGGAAAGAAAAATCATCCTTTCTTCTTTCTAATGGAAGAAGAGTTTTATTATGTTCCATGTTGCTATTGAAAGTTAAGACTACAATTTATATGCTTTGTGTGTCCAAATCTTATATCCTTCTCCCTCCCTCGTGGTGCATTAAATTCTCCAAGATGAGGAAAACAAGTAAGTTATAGCTAAATTTCTATTAGTAACACAAGTTTTCTTCTATTACCAGCTTTTGGGGTATATATGGAAAGATAAGAAGCTCTGATGGTGGCCTAAGTTGGCAGTTCAAACCCACCAGGTGTTCTATGGAAGGAAGATGGGGCAATCTCCTTCTGTAAAGATTTATAACCTTGGAAACTCAATGGGGGGTCACTGTGAGTCAGAACTGGCTCAATGGCAGTGAGTATGGATACAGAAAGGCAAGCATAGCCACAGTGTAGAACAATATATATGTTCTCATGTAGAAAATGATATATGATATTCAGCTGTGCCAGAATAGTGTTATTACAACAGGAAAATGCACTCAGCTGCTAACTGAAATATTGGGTTTTGAGTCCACCCAGAAGCACTTTGGAAGAGAGCCCTGACAATGTTCTAAAAATCAGCCATTGAAAATCCTGTGGAACAGTCATCGAAAATCTACTCTGACACGCATGGGTCACCATGAGTCAGGATCAACTTGATGGTGATGTTCTGTTTGTTGTTTTTTTAAAAAGAAAAAGAAGAAAAATGGTGTCATTTTTATCAAAAGGTGTTATTTTTACTAATTAATTAAAAACTCCTGAAGGAAAGAGGAATATCCCAGATCACAATATGATTAAAGTGGTTATTCTGAATCACTGTGATGGTGAGCAGCTAGATCCTAGTGTGGAAGTACAATGGAGCACAAGGGTAAGGCAGGAAGAAGTCCAGAATTCCATCAACATTGGAGTAAACCACAAACCAGTCTGGCAGATAGAAACCACAATGATACAAAAGAATCTGGCAGGGTGGGATTTCAAAACTTCAAATAAAAATGAATATTTACAGGACATTAAAAGACAAAGGAAAGCAGGCAGGACAAGAAATATGAAGACTTTTGAAATGGAGGCAACTGTTGATCTTGTGCAGGAAGTTTTTATCTCCTTCATTCAAAAGTTAAAGAAAACCATTGGATCCAACTCACAGCGACCCTTCCTTTGGGGGTTTAGAGGCAATATCACTCTGGAGGTAGATGCCAAATCTTCCTTCCTAGGAGTGGCTGGTAGGTTTGAACATCCAGCCTTCTGGTTAGCAGTCAAATGCCTTAGGCCACCAGAGCTCCCAAAGAAAACAATAGGCATGATTATCTGTAGAGTTTCAGGAAGATGTC
>NW_006921727.1:1819415-1826170 GCF_000298275.1 Orycteropus afer afer
TCCTACTTTTGGATTCCAGTCACCAGTGATAATAACACATCTTGATTGCACATTCAGTCAATTTCAGACTGTAGAAATTGATAAAAATCTTCAATTCCCTCATCTTCTGCTTTGGTGGTTGATGCATAAATTTGAATAATAGTAGCATTAACTGGTCCTCCTTGTAAGTGTATGGTTATCATCCTATCACTGATGGCATTGTAGTTCAGGACAGATCTTGAAACATCCTTTGTGATGATGAATGCCATGCCATTACTCTTCAAATTGTCATTCCTGTTATAGTGATCATATGAGTATCTGATTCAAAATGGCCAAAACCAGTCCATTCAGCTCACTAAAGCCTAGGATATCAATCTTTATGTGTTCCATTTTATTTTTGACAACTTCCACTTTTCCTAGATTCATACTTCATACATTCCATGTTCTGATTATTAATGGATGTTTGCAACTGTTTCTCCTCTATTTGAATTGTGCCATGTCAGCAAATGGAGATCTCGAAAGCTTTACTTTATCCATACAGTAAGATTGGTTTTACTTGGATGGTAAAGTTCTTTCCCGGTTGTATTTTGAGAGCCTTCTGACCTAAGGGGCTTGTTTTCCTGCACTGTACCAAACAATGTTTCCAGGCTATTCATAAAGTTACACAGTAATGAATCAGACAGTGTTTCTCTCTATTCATAAGGTTTTCCCTGGCCAATTCTTTGAGCAGTGGATGGGATCTTCCTTCTTTCTAGTCTATCTCAGTCTCTAAGATGCATTTAAACCTGTGCACCATGTGCAATCCTGCTGGTATTTGAGACACCAGTGGCACAACCTCAAGCCACACAGCTACATGCAAGCCACCACAGTAGGACAAACTGACAGACAACTTTGTCTCTCTTAGCTGTTCAAAACTTCTCCATCTTTCCCTTGCCTGGATCCCTGCCTCTGCTGATTGCTCTGTCTCATCCCTCTGGCTTGGCTTTCCTTTCTCTCACTTTCCCAGCTCTCAGACATGGGGCCTGGGTCCCTCCTCTTACCTGGATCCCTGCCACTGCTGCTCACTCTGTCTCATCCTCCTGGTTTGGCTTTCCGTTCTCCTGCTTTCCCACCTCTCGCAGGTCGGGCCTGGGTCTCCCCCCCCCCTTACCTGGATCCCTGTTACTGCAAAAACTTCACTAATAGGCAGTAGTAACCCAGCAATAACCCTATGGTAGGACCAATAGAGAATTATATGTAATCAAATAGTTTTCAGGATGCCAAAATGTAGATGAATTAATAACCATTCAGGTTTTTTTGCATTATGGATTATTACACCCAATGATTTATGAAGATCAATGAAAGCTGGAAACTTCTATAATACAAAATCTTTCTTTTCAAAAGTCTTTCTCTAAAAATGCATACATGGATTTGAATGAATAAGTCAAACAATACAATTAATTGGAATTTGGGTATTTGATACATAGATAGATATCTTAAGGCAGTTGCTGTCAAATTGATTCCAAATCCTGGAGATCCCATGATGTCAGAGTATAGGGTTTTCAATGACTGATTTATCAGAAGTAGATGGACAGGCCCTTCTACTAGGCTAAGCCTTTGGCTTAGCACTTGAGTGCATTAACCAATTGTATCATCCTGAAACTACCTACTTTTTTTTTTTTTTAGCACATCTTTAAAATGCAGACTTTAACTCATTTATTTTCCCTAGAGCTATAGTTGCCTAGATCACTGAATGATTTGACTACATGATATCCATGAGAAGTAAGCCTGACTAGTATGCTAGGGGAAGAAAGACCTCAGATTTGAATACGTTCTATAGAGAATCTTTTATTAATCCTTAAAAAAGACAAAAGCAAAACAAAGACAATCATCCAGGTTGAAGAAAACCATCAGCATGTATGCAGTACAGAAGCTAAATGGATTCTGATGACTCACAGCCATGGGGCTAATTATATACAACAGGAAATGAAAGAAATCATCACAAAATCATGATTGGTGGCAGGTCAATCTATCAGTGTCACATGTGGGATGACAAAATTGGGAAAAGGACAGTTATTGAGATACTTATACAACTGCAAATTACAAAAGTTACAGGATTGATCCTGGCTACTTGATGGTCAGGGTATGAGTCATGACCATGTAGTACTGAGTCATAGCCACAAGGTGGATACAAGGGCTCCAACCTTTAACTTAAAGTAGATAACATGTAACTATTTTCAGTTTTAGCTGCTACTCAAAAGGTTGGCAGTTCAAACCTACGAGCTGCTCCACTGGAGAAAGATGAAGCAATCTGCTTCCATAAAGATTTACAGCCTTAGAAACCCAATGGGGGTCACTATGAGTTGGAATTGACTAGACAGCAGAGGATTATTTTCAGTAAATCATTAAGGCAAGTTGCCTAGTTCTTAGTGTGAGCATTATCTACTTTCAATCACACTCATCCTGAGGGCAAACTGTCCCTCTCTAGGTTTGCCTTGGACTTCTCTATGCATAGCAACATTGCTGGTTTATTGATTAGACAGAACTCAAATTGTATCTGAGCTTACGTTAAGACTGAAAATGGAGTTAGGACTCTTGCTGTAGACGGCAGCCTTCCACAAACCACAAACCAATATTTCCTTTTAAGTGTATTAAATTCTAATACACTTAAAAGGAAATATTTCATCCAATTTAGAGTCACCACTCAATGCTAAAATGTTTTACACAATAGTCTCCTAAATTTGTCTGGTTCATCTCCATCTCCGCAACCTGTCTTTTCCTTAATAGAGAGAAGAAAAGAGGTGAAAAGCAATTTTAATTCTCCTGGAAACCAGATTTCTAGAGTCTATGGAGTTGAGGTAACCCACCTAAGCTTTTGCCCATTAGATGTCGTTTTGAAACTTGAGCCTTGAAGAAACTGTTTTCTAAGTCACCTTTGAGTCAAACAAAAACCTGTTGCTGTTCCAGTACATTCTGACTCATAGCTAACCAATAAGATTGTTTTTGCCTTGCCATTGTGCTTTTTTGAAGAAGTCAGTTTGGGGAAACAGAAATTCCACAGTCTAACTGGAAGCCATGTTTTTGGATAAATTGTTACTATATAAGCACTGTTTGAGTCCATTTCCATGGTAATGCTGGTGAGCTGTGATACAAGAATTCTGGAAATTTCTTCCATCTTTGGAACACTTTTGACTCCCTGGTAGATATATTTCTGCTGTTTGTAAATTGTTTCTTAAAAAACTTCAACCAATTCTTAAGATTGACTTAATATGATTTTGTTTTGTTTTGTTTTAACAGTGGCAAGAATTTCTTTTTTCTATTTCGAACTTCTCTTCTCTGGGGTATCCCAGAGCAATGATACTATCTTCACCTTCTAGGAATCAGTATGAAAGAAATCAGATCATCTACATTTTGCATAAAGGAAGGAAGTACTCATTAGAAAGCCTTAAAATGCTATAGGCCAGCAATTGTTTGGGTCTACAAAAGGAACAAAAGAAAAGCTATTATACAAATATAGAGCCATTTAAAGCTGGTCTCACCTAAAGTAGATAATGTAAATCACTGCTTTGTACACCAAGAAAGTTTGAGAAATTATTTCTGGACTTCAACACAGTTCATTCCATTCTGTTTAGATTCTGAACTTTTATAAGGACACAAACTTTATCCTCCACTTCCTTTATACATTTCAGAATATTTGACAAAGGTACATAAAACCAAACTCACTGCTGTCAAGTCAGTCCTGCCTTATAGCGACCCTTCCTTGGGTTTCCGCAGCAGTATCACTATGGAAATAGATTGCCCAGTCTTCCTTCCAAGGAGTGTCTATGCCACCAGAGCTCCTAAGGTATATGGTAGGTACTTAATAAATTGCTTATTAAATTGAATTTAAAGCTAGATATAATAATGATTACATGATTAATGATTTTTGAGATTTTGAGAAAGAATTACTTTGTTCTCTGGAAAAGTATTTAAAGCAGACAACTACTTGTTTCCTCCAATCTGATGATCTCATCACAAAATTCACAGAGGTACAGAAAATCCTACTACTTGACCTAAACTTAATGGTAATCACACGGAAAATGAGATCAACTACCAGGTCTAAAAGAGAGTCCAAGGGCATAATCAGGACTCCCATTTCCTATTGTTGCATATTTCAAAACTGTAATACTCACTGGTAGAGAAGCAAACTCTTCATTTATGTGCAAATGACCTTCAAAATGTTTTCTCATGTGCTGCAGTGAGCTCCTCTGGTCAAGTTAGATAACCCATTCTCTCCCAGGCTTGCACAAGAGCATACATTCTAAAGCACTTGGTTTGTGGAAGGTTGTGGTCTACAGTGGGAGCCCTAAACATTTTGAGTCTTGACATAAGTTCAGATGTCATTTTAGTTCTTCCTGTTACTTCAACAATGTGGCTTGTAGAAAAGCCAAGGAAGGTGTGGTTTGCCCTTAGGAAGAGTGTGGTTGAAAGTAGATTAACTACCATGCAGAAAAATGCTCACACAAAAATGTAGATAATTTGCCTAGGCATTTACTTAAAATAGCCAATCAGATTCATGTTATCCAATTTAAATTAAAGGTTGGGGTCCTGGTACTATGACTCAGGGTCTCACATACCATGTAACCATGTAACTAAAACCCAGAAACAATCCTGTAACCTTTTTTAAGTGTGATTATGTCCCTATTCCAATCATGGTCCTTTTTCTGATTGTGTAGTCCTGCCTGCAACAGTGATGAAGTGATCTGCCACCAATCATGATCTTGTGATGATTTCCTTTGTTCTCTTATCACATATAATGAACTGCATGACTGTAATTCAGTGCATTCCAATTCCATTGGTTTCTGTAATGGTTACAAGCTGATGATTTTCCTCATCTGGATGATTATCTTTGTTTTGTCTTTGTCCTGCTTTAAGGCTTAATTAAAAAAGAAAACAACAACAACAAAAAAACACTGCCATCGAGTCAGAACAGACTCATAACGACCCTTCCTTGGATTTCCAAGGCTGTATCTCTATGGAGGTAGATTGCCCAATCTTCCTTCCAAGGAGTGGCTGGTGGATTTGAACCACCAGCCTTCTGGTTAGCAGTCAAATGCCTCAGACACTATGCCATAGGAGCTCCTAATAAAATGATCTATATAGAACATTTAGTCTGGGGTCTGTTCCCCAACAAATACTGAAAGGTATTTTCTGACTGGGTCTCCTAATAATATCTTTAGAATCTATCTTAATAGACATTTCCTGTACTTATTTTGTCTGAAAAGTGTAACAAATTTTTTCTAAGGAAACAATTCACTTGCATACACAATCTTGCAATAAAAGTAATAACAATAGTCTACAAGTAGGTACATAGAAAGATCAGCTGAACAATTCAGGAATGTAAGAAGACAGATTTCATAGAATATATTTGCAAAACATATTTCTATCTTAAGCAAAACATTCCAAGATCCCTGGATTTGTACATATTTTTACAGTAGCAAAGATAAGTCAGTAGAGCTACAGCATTGAAATGCAATTGAGAAACTGATACCTTCTAAGACTACATGTCGAGTAATTTCAGACAACCAAAGAACAGAATATAGCAGCTTTGCTACAAGGAAGTTATAGTCTGGCATCAGGTGGTTTAGAATAAGATTTCTGGGGAACCAGAAACAGATCCATGAACCAGGCAGCAGTTGAGAACCAGTGTTGAGGAAATGATATTAAATACGAAAAATTCACCCATCCCAAAAACACTTTCCTCAAAGATAAAGAAAAGGGAAAAACAGTTTTATTATTGAACAAACATCAAATCAGAATGCAATGCATCATAGACAATCTGCTAAAGATATTGAGAAGACAGAAAGAAATCTGACCCTTTATAAGGAAACTTGGTGGCAAAATTATTAAAGCACTCAGCTACTACTGACAAGGTTGGAGGTTCATTTCACCAAGTACCTGCTTCTGTAAAGATTAAAACCTATGAAACACTATAGGACACTTATTTCTGTCCGATAGGGCCATTATAAATCAGAATCGACTCAATAGCACAACAGAGCTTACAATAGAGCTTAACCATTTCACAGAGTAGCCAAGTAGATGCAACCTATTTCCATACATGTTCTCAAGATAAATAACTAATCCTTAAGTAAGAGGACTTGAGAGTACCATGTGTCACATTTGTTACTGTTACTTGTTGCTGTTGTTAGCTGCCAATGAATTGGCTGCTTATTCACAATGGAATTATCCCTGTGATCAAATAGGGATCATATATTTGTGATCCATAGGGTTTTCATTGGCTATTTGTCTGGCATTTTGGAACAACAAAAGGAGACCAAGAAGTGAATGGAGCAGTTTGAAACAACTAAGAGAGACGGACTTGTCTGTCAGTTTGTTGTATTCTGGTGGCTTGCATGTTATGGCAAGGCTGGAGGATATGCCACCAATGTTTCAAATGCCAGCAGGGTTGCCCATGGTAGACAGGTTTCAGTGGAGCTTCCAGAATAAGACAGCCTAAGGAAAAAGAGGCCATCCACTTCACAAAGAATTGGCCAGTGAAAACCTTATGAATAGCAGTGAAACACTATCTGATATATTACTGAAAAACTTTATGAATAGTATGAAAACATTGTCCGATATAGTGCCAGAAGATGAGCCTCTCAAGTCAAAGGGCACTCAAGATACACCTGGGGAAGAGCTGACTCCTCAAAGTCGAGCCAATCTTAATGAAGTAGATAGAGTACAGCTTTCAGGACCTCCATTTGGTGATGTGGCACAATTCAAAATGAGAAGAAACAGCTGCAAATATCCATTAATAA
>NW_006921727.1:1826930-1831104 GCF_000298275.1 Orycteropus afer afer
TATCCCTCCTGAATTTAGAGGCTATCTAAAGAACAGATTTGATGCATTGAATACAGTGACTGAATACCAGAAGAATTGTAGGATGACAGGAAAAACATCATCCAAGAAGAAAGCAAAAAGCCAGGAAAGGAAGAAAAGCCAAATGGATGTCAGAAGAGACTCTTGCCCTTGAATGGAGAGTAGCTAAAACAAATGGAAGAAATGACAAGATAAAAAAGCTGAACAGAAGATTTCAGAGAGCAGCCTGAGCAGACAAAGCCAATTACCATAATGAAATGTGCAAAGACCTGGAGTTAGAAAACCAGAAAAGAACATGTTTGGCATTTCTCAAGCTGAAAAAACTGAAGAAGAAATTTAAGCCTTGAGTTGAAATATTGAAAGATTCTGTGTGCAATATATTGAATGATGCAGGAAACATCAAAGAAGATGGAAGGAATACACAGAGTCACTGTACCAAAAAGTCAATGTTCATCCATTTAAAAAAGTGGCATATGATCAAGAACCAATGGTATTGAAGAAAGAAGTCCATGCTGCACTGCAGCAATTGGCAAAGAACAAGGCTCCAGGAATTGATGGAATGTCCATTGAGATGATTCAACAAACGGATGCCCCACCGGAGGCACTCACTTGGCTATGCCAAGAGATTTGGAAGACAGCTACCCGGCCAACTGACTGGAAGAGATCCATATTTGTAACCATTCCAAAGAAAGGTGAACCTACAGAATGTGGAAATTATAGAACAATATCATTGATATCGCACTCAAGTAAAATCTTACTGAAGATAATTCAAAAATGGATGCAGCAGTATATTGACAGAGAACTTCCAGAAATCCAAGCTGAATTCAAAATGGAACATTGCTGTTATTAGATGGATCTTGGCTGAAAGCAAAGAATACCAGAAAGATATTTGTGTTTTATTGACTATGAAAAAGCATTCGATTGTGTGGATCATAAAAATTATGAATAACATGGAGAAGAATAGGGATTCCAGAACACTTAATTGTACTCATGAGGAACCCATACATAGACCAGGAGGTTGTCTTTCAAACAGAAGAAGGAAATACTGCATGATTTAAAATCAGAAATGGAGTGCATCAGGGTGGTATCCTTTCATCATACTTATTCAATCTGTATTCTGAGCATATAATCCAAGAAGCTGGACTATATGAAGAAAATGTGGCATCAGGATTGGGAGAAGGCTCATTAGCAACCTGCAATACACAGATGACCAGCTTTCCTTGCTGAAAGTGAGAAGCACTTGAAACACTTACTGATGAAGACTAAAGACTACAGTCTGCAATATGCATTACACCTCAAAATAAAGAAAACAAAAATCCTCACAACTAGACCAGTAAGAACCAACATGATAAATGGAGAAAAGATTGAAGTTGTCAAAGATTTCATACTACTTGGTTCTACAATCAACACCAATGGAAGCAGCAGTCGTGATATCTGACGATGTATTGTATTACGCAAATCTGTTGCAAAAGACCTCTTTCAAGTACTGAAGAACAACGATATCTCCTTGAAGACTAAAGTGTGCCTAACCCAAGCTATGGTATTTTCAATCACTTCATATGCACGTGACAGCTGGACAATGAATAAGGAAGACTGAAGAAGAGTTGATGTTTTTGATTTGTGGTGTTGGTGAAGAATATCGAAAGTACCACGGACTGCTAAATTAACTAACAAATCTGTCCTGGAAGAGCTACCAGAATGCTCCTTGGAAGCAAGAATGGCTAGACTTTGTCCCACCTACTTTGGTCATGTTGTCTGAAGGGACCATTCCCTGGAGAAGGATACCATGCTTGGCAAAGTGGAGGGTCAACAAAAAAGGGAAGACCCTCAAAAGGATGGATTGACACAGTGGCTGCAACAATGGGTTCCGGTATAGCAAGGATCATGAGGCTGGCATAGAACCAGGCAGTGTTTCAGAACGTTGTACATAAGGTCATTATGAGTCGGAGATGACTTGATGGGACCTAAGAACAACAACAATAATTTTCAGAAGTAGATTACCAGGTTTTTCTTGCTAGTCTGTCTTAGTCTGAAAGCTCTGCTGAAACCTGCCCACCATGGATGACAATGCTGATATTTTAAATACTGGTGCCATAGTTTCTAGCATCATAACAACATGTAAGTTGACACTGACAGATGGGTGTTAGCTGTGCATAACATGCATCGGCTAGCATTCGAACTCACCCTGGCCCTTAGTCATCCTAATTTCACCTGGTAATTTGGGTGACTATCTGTGCTAGAAAGGCACCCTGATGATGCAGTGATTATAGCACTCATCTGCTTACCAGAAAGTTGGTGGTACAAACTCAGCTATCAGTCCATGAGAGAAAGATGTGACAGCCTACTTCCATAAAAGATTACAGCCTTGGAAATCATATGGGGCAGTTCTACTCTGTCCTGTGGGATCACTATGAGTCAGAATTGACTTGAGGACAATGAGATCTGTGTTAGCTAATTGGTTTATCAATTGGAAAAATAAAATTTCCAAATTTTACAACAAGAGGTTTTTGTACCTTGTAGTAAGGCACCACCTCACAAAAAAAAAAAAAAAAATTAGGAGAAAAGGCATCAATCATCCCTGATGATTATATTTCAAAGAGATGGCTCTCAAGGCCTTGAACAAACATTCCTGGTGTGTAAAACTGGCAAGAGACTTATATAGCTTTTTCAAAAGAGGCAGAGAAAATATTTACAATGACGTTTTGAAAGGGGAAGGGTGAGTCCTCAGTTTTGTACCAGGATTTTTTTTTTTCCTTTTTATATTTATCCTTACACCAGCTTGTGAGAAGATGCCTCAAGGACCACAGCTGAGATGTCACCTTGATCACTCTTGGCTGTATGAGTCACAAAAGCCAAAATGAGATGAGATTGAACTTAAAATGGAGCCTCCCCATGCTTGTCTCAGGCTGGGGTAGTCCCTAGTGTAACTCGAAGTCAGAAGATAAACCTAACACATCTACCAAACCTGTTTATTTTACTAGAAGACTTGTGAAAAAATAAACTCTTAAATTCTTACAATATATTATGTACAAGTAAAATTAACTGAATCTACCATGTCAGAAAATGCCATGGGAATTTTATGTTTGTATGGAGTCACACATACCAATGATTGTGAGGGTGGCACAGAACTAAGCAACATTTCATTGTTACACATATATAACCATGAGTGGAACCAACTCAATAGTAACTAACATTAACAACATGGGGTCAATGATCTCAAGATTTCCTTATAGTTGTTAAAATATGATGCTCCAATAATTTCTTTTAGCAGGATCAGCACAAAGCTGATCCCTGTGGGGCAGAGGTTAAAGATGTTCCAAATGTCCAACTTATACAAACTGCTTTGCCACTCCATCATCTCTAACATCAACTTCTCCTCCACTCAATACTCTCCCTTCTGTCTTGTTGTTGTTGCTGTGTGCCATCAAGTCGAACCCGACTCATAGTGACCGCTCCTTGGGTTTCTGAGGCAGTATCACTACAGAAGTAGGTTGCCCCATCTTCCTTCCAAGGAGTGGCTGGTGGATTTGAACCACCAGCCTTCTGGTTAGTAGTCAAGTGCCTTAGGCACTATGCTACCAGATTAGATGTTCATAACCCAGGGACTGCCTGTATTTTAGCTCATAGGTAATGCATATCATTGATCTCTTAATCTCTCTATCTTTTGTCCTTGCTCTTCCCCCTAGTATAAATTTATTTCTAATTTTCACACACATACATCAATTTTATTCATAAACAATATTTCTAGTGAAAGTAAAGGTATGTGATAAGTTGAGAATTATCTTACAACTTTCTAAATGTTTGTACTTTTTGACAAACACATAATGATACAGAACATTTACTTGAAAAGCTTACACTATTATCCTTCTGATTTAACCCAAGGAAGTTGCTGATTAGATTTTACAGACTATGAACAGAATTTTTAGCTGGTATATGTGTTTTTCTCTGAAGGAAAAAGGAAAGAGAGAAGAAGGAAAAGGTAAAAAATCCCTGGGTACAGTTAATAAATTTGTTATTCACCTTAATGATAAACAGTGGCTCACAAAATTGATTCATCTATCATATATATAGGGGCTCTGGTAGCGTAGTGCCTAAGGCACTTGACTGTTAACCAGAAGGCTGGTGGTTCAAACCCACCAGCCACTCCTTGGAAGGA
>NW_006921727.1:1833214-1834726 GCF_000298275.1 Orycteropus afer afer
ATAAACATTTATCATTACATTTTTGTTAGCTTGATACACATACAATTTAGCTTTCAATTATTAAACTGCATATAATTAATTCAATAATAGCCTTGTTGTTATTGTTATTTGCCGTCGAGTCGGCCCCGACTCATAGCGACCCCTCCTTGGGTTTCCGAGGCAGTATCACTACAGAAGTATAGCCTTAATCATCTTTATTTAATCTTTTCACTGTCTTCATAACAAACCAAAACAAACTCACTGTCATCGAGTACAATCTGACTCATAGTGACCTCTCTTTGGGTTTCCAATGCAATATCACTACAGAAGTAGATTTCTCCATCTTCCTTCCGAGGAGTGGCTGGTGGGTATGAAATGCCAGCTTTCTGGTTAGCAGTCAGATGCCTTAGGGTGGATTAAAAACAAACATTTCAGCAATTCTTAAATATATGTAACAAAATTTGATGGCTCCAGTTGACTAATATAGTCCCTGTACTAGTATCCCTTAAGGAAAGAACTGTGTCAGCAGGGGACGTGACCAAGGCCTGTTTATTCTTGACTTTACCACTCTATAGAGCAGTGACTCTGAATACCTGGTTCGTATCACTTGAGGGGCTTTTTTAAAATATCAATGCTTGGAACCAACCTTGAAACAATTAAACCTCTAGGGAAGGTGCCCAGGTCCTGAGGCTTCTTAAAGTGTCCCCAAATAATTCTAAAGTACAGCCAGGGTTAGGTCAGCTGCCTTAGAGAGGGATTTGTTTAAACTCCTATAAATTTGTTAATACATTTTATATGTATTCTTCTTTCCAAAAAAATGTCCAATTTTTCTGTCAAGCTCTTGAATTATATGATAGTAAATTATGTTAGCCTTTATAGCCTAGGGGCTGGGGATGATTCAAAGAATTCAGAGGCACAGCATTTTAACACTTTACTAATTTAGTAACACATAAAAAATGAATCTCCAAATCAACAGAGAACAAAAAATATGTACCAACTTTGACTGACCATTCCATGAAGCAAGGAATTTATATGTTGCTATCTTTAAGGAGAAAAAAATCTAATAGAAACTGAAGTGATGAATCTGATACTTCAAAAGAGAATAAAAATTCTATTCTCAAAATAATGGATTATGAAAATACATAGAAATATTCCAATATTTGGACAGAGACTTAACTTCAATTAACTAGGAAAACATAACATTGAGGATAAACTAAGAAACCAAACCAAACCTAACCAAACTCACTGTTGTCAAGTCAGATCCAACCCATAGCAATCCCTCCTTGGGTTTCCAAGGTGGTATCACTATGAAAGTAGATTGCCTAATCTTCCTTTCAAGGAGTGGCTGGAGGGTTTGAAACTAAGAAACAGGGTTTGAATATTTTGGCTAGTATCCTGAAAGAAAGGAGACTGGGTGGTGAAAGTGCTTGTAATCGGCTGCTAATATACAGATTGGCAAAAGAAAGTCCTGGCAAACTGCTTCTGCAAAGACAATTGTCATTTTTTGGGGGTGCTATTGAGTCAATTCCAAAT
>NW_006921727.1:1836256-1839398 GCF_000298275.1 Orycteropus afer afer
GAGGTCCCTGCATTGAGACGACACAAGAGAGAGGGCAGAGAGACCATGGCAGCAGAGACAGTAGAATCAAGAGAATGGCAGGAGACAAAGCTGCAGGCCTGTGAGGATGCTGAGTGCCTTTGGGCGGGATACTTGCTGGCAGAGTGGGGTACATCTAGGTACACCTGTCAGCAGAGCTAAAAGAGGTATGTAACACTTGCCTGAGCAGGGCAGAGCCCAAGCTGAGAGGCCAAGAGCCGAAGACAGGCATGCCTATGGGCATGGCAGAAAGGAGGCTGCCCTAACTGAAGAATTGCATCCTGACCAATCCTGAACCCAAATTGTAACCTGTTGCATAATCATAAATGTTCCATAATTGTGAGTATTGTCTGTGAGTTCTGTGTGGCCACTATAATGAATTGTGGAACAGAACAGAGAAGTAGAGAGTGCTGTGGGTGGGAAGGTTGGTGTCATAATTGATAAAATGTTTGGAGGATGGAGGCATGACTGACCTCATAGGAATCAGTCTTGGGCTACTGATGGTAGTTTTCTCTCCCTTTTGTGAAGTTAGAGCAGGATGCTGTTCCCATGCCCTTTTTGCAGCCATAGACAAATTCTAGGTGAAAAAAAAAAAAAAAAAGATGTAGAACAAATTTCTTAAAAATGAAGATCACAAATCACTGGGCACTAATGGAACAAAGGGGTCTGCTGGAGTGACTGCTACCTCTGCTGCCTCTGAGAACCCACTGTGCATATTTCTCTCCCCAACTCCCTAAACTTGTCCCTCCCAAAAGCTGTTGCTGAGAAGTTTGATTTCCATGGATAGCAATCCTATAGGACAGAGAACTGCCTCCACAGGGTTTCCAATGTGGTGATCTTTATGGAAGCATATTGCCACATTTTTCTTCTGCTGAGTGGCTGGTGATTTCAAATTAGCTGTCTTTCAGAGAGCAGCCTAGCACTTAACCACTATGCCACCAGAGTTCCTTTTTCCAACTTCAATTCCTGCTATAGTGAAGTTCAGTTAGTAGCTTAAAGTTATCAACAAACACTTCAAATCAGGGTTTTTTTTTTTTTTTCTCTCCCATCAGAAGTGAGTTTACCAGTTCCTATCTTCACACGTGACTGAAGATGAAATTTAAGGATAATATGAAGCACAGTGGGGGATTTTCAAGTTTGAAAAACAAAAACAAAAACACAGGGACCTGAAGGAGATTGTCTAAAGATATGATGGTCCTCTTATCTGAGCAGTAAAAATAGATACTGTAGAACAAAATCAATGTAAACACGAAAGATCATGAAAGTTACCAAGGAGATCAAAGTTCAAATTGTATTAAATAGTGGTAAAATGTTAAATGATCCTTGGTAACAATTTCTTTGCAATAGTGGCTCACAAACATTTTATAGTCTTAAAAGTTATTGAAGACTCCAAGGAGCTTTTGTTTATGTGGTTATATAAATTAATGCTTACTGTTCTTAAAATTTGGGAGTTCAGGTGGTATAGTGCCTAAGGCATTTGCCTGCTAACCAGAAGGATGGCAGTTTAAACCCACCAGCCACTCCTTGGAAGGAAGATTAGGCAATCTTCTTCCATAGGGATACTGCCTTGGAAACCTAAGGAGGGGTCACCCTAAGTCTAAGCGACTCCACAACAGTGAGTTTGGCTTTTTTGGTTTTATTCTTAAGATTTAAACTGAGAAATTTTAAACTATTTATGTATTTGCAAATTCACAATAAACTCATTTCATGTTAACATTAAAACATATTCTTTGTGAAAATTAACTGTATTTTCCAAAACAAAATGTAACAAGAAGTGTGCCATTGTGTTTGCAACTCTAACCCTTGGTTTATAGATTTGGCTGGATCCTCCCATTTGCTTCTGCATTTATTCTGTTGCCATATGTTACTTTAAAGGAGCTTTGGTGGTATAGTGGTTAAGGCATTTAAAGATCGGTTGTTCAAAACATAGCAGCTGCTCTGCAGAAGAAAATGGGGTAGTCTGCTTCCATTAAGATTTCTAGCCTTGAAAATGCAGTGGGGGTTGCTGTAAGTTGGAACTGATCTGATGGCAGTGAGTTTGGTTTTTTGGTTTTATGTTACTTTGGTTAAAGTGTATGAAGATAATTTGGTCACACATGGATGAATACTTGAAACAGAGTATTTTCGTGTCCTTTTCATATCATTGTGTATGTTTTTCTTTGATTCTACACCAAAACTTGTCACATGGTAGCATTAAATTCTACCTTGCAACTAACCCTGAAGAAACCATATTGATAAACCTTTTGTAATGTTATATTAGAATTCATTGGTCTATTTTGTAAATTAAATGGATATTTTACTCATGCATGGTTTTGTAACATCAAGCTTTGGTCATTTGGAAAATATTATTTCATTAAGTTATACGATATCATTATGCATATTCATTATGCAATATCAACAAATCACATTCATTAATATCTACAGTCTCATCAGAAAAGTTTTTAAGGAGTGGGAAACAGTCAAGCTCATGGTGACAAATGCATGTTTTTTGAAATTTTAATTTGCACTTGAAAGTTCAAATATATTCATTGACAACAAATGTTGTCAGTTGTTTTCCTTGAAGTGACAGGTTCACTTCATTCCTTTTTAAGAAAATGTCTGACAGATATTGAAGTCTGAACTAGTGTGTTGTTGTTGTGTGCTGTCAAATAGAGTCCAACTCATAGCAGCCCTACAGGACAGAGTAGAACTGCCCCACACAACACACAGTCATTATAGTAAATATAAATTCTCTATAATAGGTGTATACATATAGAAGGAGCTCCGGTAGTGTAGTGCCTAAGGCATTTGACTACTAACCAGAAGGCTGGCAGTTTAAACCCACCAGCCACTCCTTGGAGGGAAGATTGGGCAATCTACTTCTGTAGTAATACCACCTTGAAAACACAAGAAGGGATCACTATGAGTCAGATCCAACTTGATGGCAGTAAGTTTGTTTTTTTTTTTTGGTTTGGATATACACATAGATGGCAAAATGTTTATATAGAAGCTCTGGTGATGTAATGCCTAAGGCATTTGACTGCTAACCAGAAGGCTGGTGGTTCAAACTCACCAGCCACTCCTTAGAAAGAAGATTGGACAATCTACTTCTGTAGATATTGTGTATATGGATATATCTCAATAT
>NW_006921727.1:1839498-1845152 GCF_000298275.1 Orycteropus afer afer
GTGCAAATAGGAGTGTGTTTTTGTATTGTCTGCTAGAATTCCCAAGCACTTTTATGTCAGAAATAGCTAGTTATCTAAGCTTAATTTCGTACAGTTCTTGCTTTTTATATTTTATTTGAAATTCTGATTTTTTAATAATATTTGTTAATGATTGTTTGAAATTTCTCAACTCCTTTTACATTACACTCTCATTTGGTTCCCTCAACAACACTATGATGTAGAAGGATGTGGCGGACATTATTCTCACATTCTCTGTTGTCAGGAACTCTGGTATTACACAGGACAACAATATGACCAGCTTAAAAATTTTATTTCCTAGATTATTTTGAAGCTAGAGGTGGCCATATGATGTGGCTCTAGCCAGTAAGACATAATAGAAGTCTGCTGGGAATTTCTGGAAAATTTTTGTTTGTTAGTATAGGTTGCTCCTTTTTCATTGTCTCTATCTCCTCCTTCCTGCCTAATAGATTGGAGTTCTTGAATGATGCAAATGGTTGATGCACTTAATCAATGCCTAGCAGTTCAAATCTACTCAGAGGCACCTCAGAAGAAAGGCCTGGTGATTCACTTCCAAAAAGTCAGCCACGGAAAACTCTATAAAGCACAGTTTTACTCTGACACACATGGGGTCATCATGAGTAAGATTCAACTCCACAAGAACTGTTGAGTGAGTGATTGGTAAAAGAGCAGCAATGATCTTGCGACCATGAGGAAAAATGCAAAAGTGTCACTGTGATAGTAGCCTCAGCAATCTTGATCTGTTCTGTCTGCTGTGGCTTATTCCCAAGATTCTTATGTGATTTGAAAAATTAAATCCTTTTTTGTTACAAACTGTGAGATATATATCCTAAAGGACATAAAAGGTAAGTATTATGAGGTTATTTATATAGATAAAGAAATTGAGGCTGATTTATTGTAGAGTTATATAAGTGATACATAGTAAATCTCAGGTAGGAGAAATCTATAAAAGAGAAAAATCAGCCCAGTGTACTTGCAAGGCACAAAAATTCCATCTAAAACTATGTGCGACAGGGAGTTTATTAACTTTACATCTGATTTGTTTACAGAAACAAAACACAAATTTCCCCAACTTTCCTGCTCCCCTTTCCCTTACCTTTTTAAAAAGGTAGCATTGCAGACAAGGGATTTCTTACATACGTATTAGCTGAAGAAAAGTTAATTGGTGATCTATCGACCCCAAATTTCCAACCAGTATTTCTGACCTCCCTTCCACAGCTGGTTCATTGACCTTCTTCATACTCACCATAAATGTTCAGACTGCTGAGAACTTTCTTATGCAGATCTTTCTTCTTGGAATTTTTTCCTCCCTTGTTATGTTTCAAGAGTCCTATTATTCATTATAATGACCTAGTTTAAGCATCACTTCTGAGAAAACTTTTCAGATCTCCCTCAGTTTTTATGCTTCTCTTTTAAGAGCTGTCTTGGTTTTATTTCTTTTATATTTTGTTATGCAGGTAATATCTGTGGGCTTCTTGGTGTCTTTTTCTATTTATAATTATTCCATGACACCAGTGCTAAAACACACCTAGCACAGAGAAAGTCTTCAATAAATGTTTATAGCATAGTGCCTAAGTTCAAACCCACTAGCCACTCCTTGGAAGGAAGATGGGGCAATATACTTCCATAGTGATACTGCCTCGGAAACCCAAGGAGGGGTCGCTATGAGTCAGGTCTGACTTGACGGCACATAACAACAACAGTAACAGCATGTCTACCTAGCATAAAGAACAGAATCAAGGATTACAAATTATATCACTTTCAAGTGCTTATATTTGCAAATCAGTTTTGAAATTGAAGGTCAGAAAATCAATCTAGCAGGTCATGATTAACACTTTAAAAAATGAAATAGAATAATAGAACAGAAAAGAATACAATAGGAAAGAAATGTCATACACCATATAGTAATTTTTTTAACAAATATGTTCATTCATTTATTCATTAATAAGCATTTATTGAGCTCCTATTGTGTTCCCTGCACTGGTTTATATATGGATATATATACTGGGAAGTAAGATGGGCTTTTATTGTGCGTTGGAGTCTTATTTATTTCAACTGTCTTGGAGCCCTTAACACCAAGCCACTCCTTGTGGGAAAATTATATTCCTGCCTCACTGACATTGGATTAGGCTATATGACATGACTTAGTCAATTAAATATGAGGGGAAGTGATGTGTATTTCAACCAAAAGATTTAGAAGTCATGGTTCTACCTTTGCTCTTTTTTCTCTGCCTTAAACCTGATAATACCCCAGCTAGAGCCTGATCCATTAGACGGGGTCATGGTGTGAAAATAACATGGAACAGAGCTGCAGCCAACCTCTGATGGATATACAATGTGAGAAAGAAATAAAAATTTTTACAGAGATTTCAGAGTCATTTGTTACCACAACCTCATTTGGCCTAGACTGACTATTATCTACAGGGCAGATACTGGAAAGGAAGTCTTTAGCTTGAGGGAAAAGCAGTATGGGTTTGAATACATGGAGGAAAAGCTGGGAATCTTATTCCCAGAATACAGAAAAAGGTCTTAAGCAAATAAAATTCAGTTTTAGAGAATAAGACCTACATATAATATACAAATTTTTGTGTGTATGTGTGTGTGAGGGTATGATAAATTTGTATTGCTGTGATGTTAATAGTTACAAAGAATATTGTCATCACCAATGTTGATTATGAATATGTGCAAATAAACAAAATGAGAAGAAAAAAAATCTAAACATTGCATCTGTCTGCATGTACAAAATTCAAAAGGAAGTTATTTATGTGAACACATTGCCATTTTTTGACTAATTGCTTTTCAGAGCAATTATTATGTAAGTCATTAGAAATATGTCAAATTAACTTTGCTGTTTTATTTGATTACAAAAATAAACTGAACATGTAAAGCCAGTTTTCATTGTCTGTGGCTTATACTGCCTGTTCTTATGCTCACAGCGTAACAAAAATTTATGGGGAGCAACAGCCAGAACTGAAGATTTTCTTTCAATGCATAAAAGGATTGTTGCTCCTCCTGTGAGACTAATAATATATATCTGCTTAAAAATATTTGCTGGACCATCTTTTTCTGCTTCATTGTTGTTGTTGTTGTTATGTGCCATCGAGTCAAGCCCGACTCATAGAGACTCCTCCTTGGGTTTCCGAGGCAGTATCACTACGGAAGAGGATTGCCCAACCTTCCTTCCGAGGAGTGGCTGGTGGGTTTGAACCGCCAGCCGTCTGGTTAGCAGGCAAGTGTCTTAGTCACTATGCTACCAGAGCTCCTCCAAAATTGCAGAGATGCCAGAATTCAGTGAATGAAAGTTAAAGCAACCTCCTTTTCATCTTTTTTCAAAAAAAAAAAAAAAAAATCCCACAAGTATGTGCAAGTGTGTGTCACTTAACGTACACAATGCGTTCTCTGAAATAGGACTTTATGTGACTTGGCCATTGTGTAAACATTATATTAAAACCTTACAGGAGCCCACTTGCTTGTCACCACTACTGCCGGGGCTACTGCTATTGATGGTGCTGACGCTGCTGGAACTGCTGACAGAGGCCAGAGGGACGGGTGATATACTCTACACATTCACTGCCATCCAGTCGACTCCTACTCATAGCAACCCACTTTGAGTTTTCTAGGCTGTAAATCTTCACTGAATTAGATTGCCCAGCCTGCCTTCCATGGAATGTCTGGTGGATTTGAACCAACAACCTTCTGGCTAGCAGTCAAATGCCTTAAGGCAAAGAGGAGCAAGAGGAAGTGAGCGAGGAGAAGTGAAACGCCCCTGTCCCACTCACAGTTCTGCCAGTCTGCGCAGCAGGAACAGAGCCCACGCTGCCACCACAAAGGCCTCTGCAACTACTGTCAGCCAGCTGGACAAAGCCCGAGAGCGTGTGCCCACAGCTGTGTCCTCTACCTCACCTGCCTGTATCCCATCTGTGGTTCAGTGCTGCGAGTCTCGGTTTGAGGTTTGAAGTCTTTATAACTATTAGGAGGAAGTAATAAACAAAAAGAGAGCTGCTTTCCCTTTAAAAGAGAAAAAAAAAAAAAAAACTTTTTGGGACCACAGACTTATATGCGGTCAGACGTTGTCCCATCTGATGTTAAGCCTCGAATACCTGTATTAGAAATCCAGCAAAGGCTTCTGTCAAATTGAACTATTGAACTCAGGGCAGTAAAAGTTCCTTTCCAGGCAAGAGATTTAAATCATTTTCAAAGTTAATTTCCTGCTCCCAGATGGAGAACAAATCTAATCGGGTTTACTTCATTCTTCAGAGGAAAGGAAGATGTCACTTGCATACTCAAAAAGGAAAAGGAAAATCTTGGGGAAGGCAATCTCTGATCCACATCATGGCACACAAACAAGGTGATTCTGAAATTGAATGGATGGGGTCTCTTGGAATCTGCAAACAGATCTGAATGCAATCTAGACAAATCTCTGAATTTATTTCACCCTAGTTCTGTTCAGAGACTATGCCTGTTTACACTTGCAGTACATACATGTATCTTTAAATTTATGTTCACAGAAAACCCTTTTCTAGTTCTAAGAAGGAATCTGAGTAAACTGCTTGAGCTTTGTCTGTGAAATGAGGTTAGAACTTTTCAAAGCCCTATGGATATAAAGAAATTTTGTGCTGTATCAGACATAGCTTAAAAATAAGATAAGATGAGTTAATGTTTGAGTAACTGAATAATAAGACTTTAAAAAATCAAAATCAAACTTTAGAGAAAGTAAAATAAAATTTCGGTTCTTAATTCAAGAGCTGCTGGATTCTCTATAAAAGTTTGTTGCTATGTACCTGTTAGAAAAGATTCACTTCTGCTGTCAAGGAGAAAATTGAGTGCTTACACCTCTCAACTGTGTTCTTTCTTTGTAACAAAGGCATCCTTAGCAAAGAAGCAAGTATAGCATTAGATTTACATGGAGCAAATTAGCACCAGCTGGATTTCTCTCAATTTTACCTACCACATATGGCTTTGCATGGCTTCCAATGAAAAGCCAAGGAGTAGGTTACAATATAAAAACATTTTCTTAAGTAATCCATTTAACTTTATCTCTGCTTTAATGACAAATTACCTCTGAAGTCAACAATACAAAGAAATCTTTTCAGAAAGGACTGCAATAGTCTTGATAATATTAAAGTTCATCTTTTCTTATGAATACGAAGCAGGAAAAAAACATTTATGGCTCAAATTGATGGTAAAGAAAAGACTGTTAGAGTTTAAAGTAGGATTTCATTCACCCTTTGTTTTAAATGTCAGTTCACTTTGCAGAATTCCAATGTCTTGTTTAAAGTGAGTCTGTTTGTCTTACTCTATTTCTTAATCCAAAGCATGTCCAGACAGTTGAAAGTAAATCGTCTATGTTTAATGAGCCAAATATTCAAAATCAATAACATAAAAATTGACAAATTAAAAAGAGGACTTCGGTAATCTATTTCCTCTTTCAAAACAGGGATTTTGATCAGTCAAAACAAGGTAGGTTTTAAGGCATGGTTGTGAGCTGTGAAAAATTGTTTCAATGTGTTTGAATTAGAAAATCAAAGCAGAGAGAGGGAAAAGTAACTAAGCCTTATTGGGAACCTCATTTTGTGCCAGGTAGGGGGTCAAATACTTTCTTGCCTCCATAATCTCATGTAAAGAGCTCTGGTGTC